>NC_091061.1:91919233-92220159 GCF_000393655.2 Nicotiana sylvestris
CACACGTTTTGTATGAAACAACTTTGGCAAGTTTTCATTCATAAACTTTTAACAAGTGTTTGACTGTTACATGTATTACAATACATCTACAACTTTTCTCGTAACTGTTTTTCTTGTAACAGATTTGTAAATAACATAAACTAAACAAGGTTTTTTTTATAACCTGTTTCAGTACATAGTCATGACCCTATCTTTACATGTTAAGAAGGGTTTGAGAGGTGACTTTGTTTATGAGTTTGAGAGATGACTCTGTTGTTCTCATGAATGCTGAAGACTTCGTAACTTCTTCTCAACACTTGCTTCTTTGTGGCCGATTTTTATTCGATACTCGTATCTGTTTCTTTGCACCTATCTGTGTATAATATGTAGTCCCCCAAGTGTTTGAGCGGTGAAGTATGAAGCCTCGAGCACTTGTTTATTTCTTTTACTTTGGCCCTTTTCCTGAAACAGAAAGATATACGGGACTCGACGGTGTGATTATAGATGAAGACTGCCTAACTCGTGTGTATTTCCATCAGATTAATTGTAACCCTGGGCTAGGAATTTAAGCATACTCCATTTTGCCTTGCAGGTTGTGACTCATCATTTGGCACGAGTTAGGATATTTAGCCTAGCATCTAAAATCGTTAGTAAAATATTAATAAACCAAGAGAAGAATTTTTACATGATGATACCTGACCGTAGGTACTTTCTTAAAAGTAATATCTTTTTAAGTGGACAACATTCCAATGTGAGGGTAAAACTTTACCATCCATTGTTTCCATCTGGTATGCTCCTTTTCCCGCAATGCCACGGACTTTATATGGTACTTCCCATGTTGGACTTAGCTTTCCTGAGTTAACAGCTTTTGTAGATTGGAACACCTTTTTAAGCACGAAGTCCCCAATTTTGAAAAATCTGAGGCGTGCTTTCCTGTTGTAATATAGTTCTATTACTTGCTTTTGTGCTGCCATCCTTATCAAAGCAGCTTCCCTTCTTCCTTCAAGTAAATCTAGGCTAACCCGCATCTCTTCATTATTGGATTCCTCCGTTGACTGATCATACCGTGTGCTTGGCTCACCTATTTCAACTGGTATTAAGGCTTCCGTACCATAAACCATCGAAAATGGTGTTTCTCCAGTGCCTGTTTTGGTCGTTGTACGATAAGCCCATAGTACTCCAGGTAACACCTCAGGCCAATTACCTTTTGAATCTTGTAACCTCTTTTTCAAGTTATTGATAATAACTTTGTTAGTTGATTCTGCTTGTCCATTCCCCACTGGATGATATGGCGTAGACGTTATTCTTTTGATCTGCCAACTTCGAAGAAATTCTGTAACTTGTGCTCCAATAAATTGTGGTCCATTGTCACACACGATCTCCTTTGGTACTCCAAAGCGGCATATTATATTTCGCCATATGAAGTCTTTAACTTCTTTTTCTCGTACCTGTTTAAATGCCCCTGCTTCTACCCATTTAGTGAAATAATCTGTAAGTACAAGTAGAAATTTTACCTGACCTTTTGCTTGTGGAAGTGGACCTACGATATCCATTCCCCATTTCATAAAGGGCCAAGGGGCTAAAACAGGATGTAGTAACTCAGCTGGTCTGTGCATATTATTGCCGTACCTTTGACATTTATCACATTTGGACACGAAACTGGTTGCCTCTTCTTCCATCTTAGGCCAATAATATCCTGTGCGAATTAACGTTCTTACCAGTGACCGTCCTCCTGCGTGATTCCCACAATGTCCTTCATGTACTTCTCTCATGACATATTCGGTTTGAGAGGGACCGAGACACCTTGCTAGTGGTCCGCCGAACATCTTTCGATAAAGATTACCTTGATATAAACAATATCGTGCAGCTTTTTTGCGAAGCGCGTAAGCCTTTCCTTTGTCATTAGGCACGGTTCCGTGCTGTAAAAAGGCAACAATTTCATTTCTCCAATCCCATGTTAGATGATTAAAATTTACCTCGTTTTTGTCAGGTTCAAGAACGGAATGAAATAGATGTATGACTGAAGCATCTGTATTGTTTGCCACGTCTGCTGCAGATGCAAGGTTTGCTAAAGCATCTGCCTCTACATTCTCATCTCTTGGGACTTGCACTACTTTCCAAGTTTGGAATTGCTTTATTAACTCTCGTACCTTTGCGAGGTATTCTTGCATTCGTGACTCTCTGGCTGTGTAAGTCCCCAGCATCTGATTAACCACGAGTTGAGAATCACTCTTGATTATAATCTGTGTTATGCCGAGTTCTCGTGCCAATTCTAAACCTGCAATTACAGCTTCATATTCTGCTTCATTGTTAGTTATAGAATGACATTTTATAGCCTGTCTAATGGTCTCACCCGCAGGTGGTACGAGGACTATTCCTAAGCCTGCCCCTTTTACATTAGATGAACCGTCAGTGTATAAAACCCAAGTCCCCGGGTTCGCACCATTAAAAACTAATAATTCTTTTTCTGCTTCTAAATGCATCCCCTGGCTAAAATCAGCCACGAAATCAGCTAGTACTTGAGACTTTATAGCGGTCCTGGGTTGATAAATAACTTCATATTCACTTAGTTCTATAGCCCATTTTGCTAATCTTCCTGAAAGTTCATGTTTATGCAAAATATTTTGAAGCGGAAAAGCAGTAACTACAACAATGGGATGACATTGGAAATAAAGTCTTAACTTTCTAGATGCCATGACCAAAGCTAATGCTAATTTTTCTAGTTGTGGGTATCGTGTCTCAGCTTCCAATAAGGACTTACTTACGTAATAAATAGGAGATTGTTTACCTTGGTCCTCGCGGACTAAAACAACACTTACCGCGACTTCAGATACGGCCAGATAAATGAGAAGTTTTTCCCCTACCTTCGGTTTTGCCAACAACGGTGGTTTTGACAAATAAGTTTTCAAATTTCTAAGGGCTTGCTGACAATCTTCATTCCATTCAAAATGATCTTGCTTTTTAAGTGCAGAGAAAAACTTAAAACACCTTTCTGAGGATTTGGAAATAAATCTCCCCAAAGCTGCAATTCTTCCCGTTAATCGTTGTACTTCCTTTTTATTAGTAAGGATATCCGGGATTTCTTCTATTGCTTTGATCTGAGAAGGATTCACTTCAATACCACGGTTAGAAACAAGAAAACCCAAAAACTTACCTGATGCAACTCCAAATGCACATTTTTCTGGGTTGAGTTTCATATTAAATTTTCGCAAAATTTCAAAAGTAATAGATAGATGAGAAATATGATCATGAGATTGCTGGGTTTTGACGAGCATATCGTCTATATATACCTCCATTGTTTTCCCTAAATGTTCTTGGAACATTTTGGTGACCAACCTTTGATAGGTTGCCCCAGCATTTTTGAGACCAAAGGGCATTACTTTATAACAATAAGTCCCCCTGTCTGTGATGAAAGAAGTTTTTTCTTCATCACCAGGATCCATTTTGATTTGATTATATCCTGAGTATGCATCTAAAAAACTTAAAAGTTCATGACCTGCAGTCGCATCAATTAGTTGATCTATATGTGGTAAGGGAAAGGAATCTTTTGGACAGGCTTTATTTAAATCAGTATAATCTACACAAACACGCCACTTACCATTTTTCTTGGGTACAACCACCGTATTAGCTAACCAAGTTGGATATTTTACCTCACGGATTGATCCGATTTTTAATAATTTTTGGACTTCATCCTGAATCACCTGGTTCTTGAAAGCACCTTGTTTCCGTTTCTTTTGCTTTATTGGTGTGAAAGAAGGGTCCTCGTTGAGTTTGTGAGTCATCACATTTGGTGGTATCCCTGTCATATCAGCGTGGGACCAAGCAAAGCAATCTAAGTTAGCTTTTAAAAATTCGATTATCATACCTCGCATGTTCGTGTTTAAATTAGCCCCGATATAAACCTTCCGTTCAGGCTGTTGATCAAATAACATCACTGCATCAAGCTCTTCAATCGTCGTTTTGATGCTTTCATTCTCTTCAGGTTCTTGAATTGTGTCAGGCCTTGAGTCCAAATCTGTTTTCTCTTGTTCAGTTGAAGTTTGATCTTTTTTACTTTCAACTGTTTCCTGTAATTGCTATTTTGCTTTATTTGCGGCGCTCGTACTTGTTACAGAGTTGACATTTCTGGCCATCTGATGATCCCCACGAATTTGACAAATTCCCCATGGTGATGGGAATTTGATAACTTGATGCAGGGTTGATGGGACAGCATCCATATCGTGTATCCATGGCCTTCCCATGATCATATTGTAGGCCATTTCCATATCAACTACCTGAAATTTAGTTTCCTTCACAACACCCATAGCAAAAGTTGTTAGTATTACCTCACCTTTTGTTACTACACTTGAATTGTCGAAGCCTGACAAGGTGTGCGCCTTGGGTAACATTTTGTCTTCAGCTTGCATTTCCCGCAGTACCCAGTGCATCATTATGTGGAGTTGTCACTCCTTCGTTATCTGCGTCATCGAACGAAATGCTTTCATTGTCAAGGACCTGCCGCACCCGTTTCCCGTGTGTAATCATTTCCTTAGAAACCTTGTTGGAAGCTGTGTAAGTTATGCCATGAATATCTTCTCCCCCGCTTATGACAACTGTCCTCTTGGGTGAAGGAGGTTGTGGTGGTTCTTGTCTGTTTTTCATATAAGCTTGTTTTCCTTTCTCACTAAATAACTCAGTGAGGTATCTTTGCTTCAATAAATGATCTACTTCACTTTGCAGGAATCTGCATTCTGAAGTTTTGTACCCGTGATCGTTGTGAAATTCGCACCAATGATCCGGATTGCGTCTACTTGGATTTGACCGCATTTCTTTCGGCCACCGTACCTTATCTCTCATGTTTCTTAAAACAGCTACGAGCTCGGAGGTAGAGACGTTAAAATTATATCCACTAAATCGTGCCTTTAAACTCCTGTCATCATCACGTGATTCTTGTCTATTCCGATCATTCCTGAACTTTGAAGAAGAGCCAGAATCCCGGTTCATTGACTTTTGATCGTATTGCTGGTTATCTTGCTTTGACCGTGGGTCCTTTCCTGCGGGTCCCATATATGGATCGTACCTGTTTTTACCTGATCTTTTTTCGGTTTCTGACCTTCTGGTACCGCCCATTTCTTCATGATGGAGCTTAGGTACGGTATCTTCTTCGATTCGCAGCTTCGTGTTATACCTGTTGTAAACATCATTCCATGTGGTTGCAGGAAATTCTCGAAGACTTTCTTTGAGTCGTCTCGTGGCTTCAGAACTTTTGTCATTTAAATTACTTGCAAAAGCTATAGCAGCCCAATTGTCTGGCACACGAGGTAGAGTCATTCTTTCACGTTGGAATCTATCAACGAAGTTTCTAAGCAACTCCGAATCCCCTTGTTTGATTTTGAAAATATCTTCCATCCTTTTCTCAACTTTTTGTGCTCCCGAATGTGCTTTAATAAAAGAATCTGCAAGCTCAGCAAAAGAATTAATAGAATTTTCAGATAAAAGAGAATACCAGGTTAATGCACCCTTGGTGAGTGTTTCTCCAAATTTCTTGACCAATACTGATTCAATTTCTTGTTTGGTCAAGTCGTTGCCTTTCACGCCGGTTGTAAATGCAGTCACGTGGTCACGTGGGTCTGTAGTACCATCATATTTCGGGATGTCAGGCATTTTGAATTTTTTCGGAATTGGAAGGGGAGCAGCACTAGGCTTCCATGGTTGTTGTGAGTATTTGTCCATGTCTACTCCTTTTATTATAGGTGGAACTCCAGGGATTTGTTCTATTCGCTCATTTTGTTCCTTCAGCTGTTTCTGCAAGGTTAGTACTAAATTTTGCAAATATGAATTATTTAAATTACCTGGTCCCCCTTCTTGTGGTTCACTGGGGGTTGCTCCGTTTCCAGAATTATCAAGACCAGAACGGGGGTTCTCCAATGTATTATTATTAGGAGTCGGTGTAGGTGGCGCAGCAGGCAATCGACTAACAAGTGCCTGAAGAGCTTTGCCGACTTGTGCATCGATTAGCTTTTGCAAAGCTTCAGTTGTAACTCCTTCAAAATGTTCAGATTGTTCTTGTTGATCAGCACGGGATTCAGTAACAGGAGTGCCTTCACGAGATTGACGTGGTGAATTTAAAGGAGAGGGAACCACGGTATCTTGATTTTGATGTATTTGATCCTCATGGTTTCCCAATGTGTTGTTACTGTTGTTGTCGGCGTTATTGTTTGACATGGTGACGATAATAGATAAGATATAGCTTAAAAAGGAAAGATTATCAGATTCCCGGTAACGG
Organism: Nicotiana sylvestris; assembly: GCF_000393655.2. NCBI lineage: Eukaryota > Viridiplantae > Streptophyta > Magnoliopsida > Solanales > Solanaceae > Nicotiana > Nicotiana sylvestris. Next base: position 91,925,478 of record NC_091061.1, read on the forward strand.
AACCAATTTGTTTCACCAAAAATCTGAGTCCTTGGTCAAAGCTAAAAGAGAAATTCGGGTTACTGATAATCAGGAGACAAAAAATAAAATACTTTTGAGAACAATGGTAGAAGGTAAATAGATAAGTATTTCAGTGTATTCTCAATAGTATTTCGTGTCCTTACAAATGATGATACTTCTTCCTTTTATAGATCATTCTAGGTAAAGGAATAAAGCATCAGCTTTAATGATATAATCATGAGCAATAAATGACATTAAATAAGCCGTTATACAATCATTCCTATTAAATACCAACTTTATAACGTATCAGACATTTAATAATGAATTTGGACTCCTTTCTGTCATCTGATCCTTGCTTTCAATGCCTTCTAATCCGTTGGCTGTAAATAATTTAAATTGGTACGAGACTCGTATCTATACATCGTCTCGTGCCTATTTAAATTCTTCTTCCCGTGGCTATTTTCACCGTGCCTCTTAGTCAATTGCTGTTCTTTGACCATTCAACTAATCCACGTGTCATGCCACATCATTTTTAATATAAATTCAGTTTTTTCCCAATACACTTATTTCTAACGGTATTAGCAACCGTGTTCTTTTTGGGGACTATATAATCGTTCAGGTATTTCTAAGGGTGTACTACTTTGTTATTGCGCCTTTGGCTAATCTATCTCTCACTGGGATTTGTTACACTATTTCTTTTCCATACGACTCTCTACTATTTTTATATTTCAATTGCTTTACTGTTGTGACTGTGCTTGCCTGAGTCGAGAGTCTCTTGGAAACAGATTTTCTACCTGCAAAAGGTATGTGTAAGGACTGTGTATACACTATCTTCCCCAAACCTCACATGTTAAAATATATTGGGTATATTATTATTGTTGTTATTGTTATGTTGATTAGATCTATAGTTTTGAGATGTACACACACATGAAAATTCATAATAGAAGTATAGTTATATGTTTTGGGCCCAAATTTTCAAAACTCGTATTTAATTTGAAGTGAATGAGATTAAATTTTTAGATTTACTTTTCTATGTCAAATCCGTCTCTGCAGATGGTGGTCAACTTTGCTTCCTCCGTCATGAAAGGGGCACACATTCACCTTGATCTATATTTTTAAAGAAAAACAAAAACACAGTGAAGGAAACATGTGGATAATTCTAGTTCTGTCACAGACTTAAACTTGTTACGATGTGACTGTTGATGTTATGTCTTGATTATAAAAAGACAGTGCGAGACAGAAACAGCTTAGAGGCAATTGATTTGTCCATTGGCATGTATGTCGAAAATCGTATGCAGAATTTTGAACCCAAACTTATGCAAAAGAATCCAGTCAAGGAAACTTCCAAGCTCTTTCCTAAATATAGCATTCAATCTTCATTTGTCATGTCAAAGTAGATTTTGAAAAGGGGATAATTATTAATTAAAATAATAACTAACATACAAAAGTACTTTAAACAGTTATGATGATGCTCCGTATGACTCAGAGTTAGCAAAATTTGATTGATTCAACTGAGTAGTATAACAAACTCGACTGAGCGTCGATGAATTCTGATGTTCTAATAAATTCGGTTAAACTCGATTCAAGCAGTTTGGCTCGACGCATGTATACTTTGCACAGCGCAATCAAAATTCATCGACGAATTGCCACCTACTTAGGCACATTTCAGGGTGAAAGAGTAGCCCGGTGCACTAAGCTCCTACTATGCACGGGGTCTGAAGAAGGATCGGATCCCAATAGTCTAGTATACGTATTCTTACCTTGCATTTTTGCAATAGGCTGTTTTCACGGCTTGAACCCGTAATCTCCTGGTTACATGACAATAACTTCATAGTGATATGGGTAATTTGGCACAAGGACAGTCCGTCACGAAAGCTGAAACTTTTGCAAAAAAAACCCAGGCGAGGAAACTTCCAAGCTTTTTCCTAAATATAACACTCAAATCTTTTTTCCTCATTCAAAATAGATTTAAGAGTAAAACACTCAAGCAAATTATTGCACGAATCCAAATAAAAAAATTAATTAATAATTGGAAAAATGAACAAGTGACAAACATGAAATAGTATAAATTGGTACTATCAAATTACATTAGTAGAATAGTGGTTGGAAAAGAAATACTGCTGTACTGTGTGCACAAAAAGTTATCAGTTAGGAGTATAATAGCCTGTTTGGCCAAGCTTCTCAAGACAAAAAAGTGTTTTTTTTTTTCAAAAGTATTTTTTTTTCTAATTTGAGGTGTTTGGCCAAGCTTATTTGGGAAAAAAAGTGCTTTTGGGAAGAAGCAGAAGCAGTTTCAGAGAAGCAGAAAAAAGTAGCTTCTTTCCAAAAGCAGAAGCAGAAGCAGTTTTGGCTTTTCTTCTTACCTAAAATACCCTTAACAAAATATAGTATATACCAAAATAACCCTTAAACCTAATACTTAGGATATTAATTTATAAATATTTCTTCTTATTTTTAGGAAACTTTCTAATATATAGTGATTTTAGGGGTGAATGTTTTTATATTTGTTGAAGAAATTTTAATATATTTAACTTATATTAAAAGAATTAAGTACTTTTTAATTTTATTTTCATATTTTACTTAAATAAAATGAATTTTTTTTAATTATTGCATGTAATAACAAAATTTTGATATTATTTATTTACTTATAATATTAATTATTAAGTAAATCTATTCATGTCCTTATTCGTAATTTGACACTTAAAAGTACTTTCTAAAAAGATTAGCCAAACACAAATTATTTCTCAAAAGTGCTTTTCAGACTGATTAGCCAAACACAAACTGATTCTCTCCAAAAGTACTTTTTTCAAAAACATTTCTCAAAATAAGCTGATTTTTCCAACTTGGCCAAACAGGCTATAAGATATACCTTGATACTAAACCATCCTACCCAAAGAAACTATTCTGCTATATAATTTTTTTTATAAAATAACATAGATCCACGTCATTTCATGACTTGAAAACTTACCCTGGACAAGATTTTGAGGTAATTTAAGTATGTATTTTCTTAGTTAGAAAAATTATAGTATTAAGTAATGTGGAAGTGGAATATTGCTGGAATTTGTAGCCAATGACCTCCCACGTAAGCTACAAATGCGAGCACGCAAGTGAAAAACGTTTCGCCAAGTCTTTCACATATTAACTTCATAACTCATTTAAAATTAAACATAAGATGTATTTTCGAGGATACACCGTTCTTGACGACTTCTAATAAATAAATACATGAAGGGTCGGCATTCACAACCTATTTCAAATCAAAACCCCCAATTAGAGATGCAATTTTTGCATTGCTTATTTATCGTAGGAATTCGTCTATTCTTAGTAAATGAAGATTTTCTTGGTTCATTAACCTTTCCTTTTTCTCATCTCTGCTTTTAATTAAAAATATTACATCGGACTTGCTTTTATCTTTGATATCTAATTCTATATATTGTCTTCCAAATTAAATGGGGAAGCATACACATACACAATTTTTTCTTAATTTTATTGAATTTACTTTTGTCTAACTTGATATAATTATTCCATTATTGACTAATATTATTCGAAAACACACACACACAAGAAAATCTAAGAAGCTTTAATTCCTAAATGACAAAGATTAATGAAAGTTAAAAAAGCTTATTAGGACACGCGTGCTTTAATATATATATATATATATATATATATATATATATATATATATATATATATATATGTGTGTGTGTGTGTTGCCCCTAGATGCCCTACATTTGGCTCATTTGTTTTTGTATACTGACAGCTCCACTAAGTCCTATTTAAAGTATGTTTTTGCTAAAAATGCATGATGCATGCGATTACTTTCGCAAAACATTTGAACGAGAACGTTACGATTGGTCATAATTACGTATTTGACTTGTAAAATGTTAACTCCCCATTTAATTAGGTAATATTCCTATTAATTTGACTTGTAAGATGTTAACGCATTCCTATTTAGTTAATATTCCCTTATGACTTGTAAAAAGCTAACTCATTAATATACTGGTTTGAAAAATGAAGGTCAACAACTTGTTACAATTATAAACAAGTTAATTAAAGGAATTTTTACCTCCTATAGCAAAGGTTAACACCTTATTTATTTTAAATAAATACCATTTAAAAAAATTATATTCTATAGATATCTTTTAAGGTTTAAAGTAAAATATTTAATTTTGGTTACCTCATAGCCCTAAGACACTAAATACGCTAATCAGTTACACTATTTTCTTTCTCTCTCTACTTTGATACATCTCATTCTCTTCATCCATCCCATTAAAATTTCTGCTCTCCTCCTCCTTCTAACGCACACCGACAACAAACCCTAACCCACACAAAACAAGCGCAAACCTTCATTCTTTTTCGCTAAGTATTTAGAGATCATTATAAGAGAGATATCGAGCAACACAGGTCAGAGCTAAAAGAAAAGGATGGTAATTACAAATTGAATCTGCAAAAAAAGATAACAGGGACCGGGATAAACGAGCTCGCCTCCACCATGATGGAAGGGATGAAAAAGATCGGAGCCAAAGATCACGTATTTTATGGTTGCCTGATTTAGGACTTTATCTCTAAGACTTGTGGATGTACATAGATTTGAAGCAGTCACTTCCTCCAGGTTTGAGCGTGCAAGATCTTTGAAGATGGAAGGACTATTTGGCTACAAGGCGAAAATTAGAGTTTGTTGTTGAGCAAAGACGACGGAGTTTGGGGCTGAGCAACTTGATTTTCTGTTAATATATTTCAATGTATTTTCAACGTATCACGTGTATTTTCATGTATTCATTGTCTTTTTTTTCAATGTATCTCGCTGTATTCCGTGTATTTCATTGTATTCATTGTCTTTTTTGCATTGTATTTCAATGTATCCCGATGTATTCTATGTATTCATATATTTTTTCAATTAATATAATTTATGTATTCATATGTATTATATAATTTCTTTGAAGATTGCTATGTTTTGGGATTTTTTCCGGTTGAGAATCTTTTTTAATCGGAAATACAAATTTTGTGTGCTATAATTGAGTTTGTTAAGTTATATTAGTAGTCTATTATGTTAATTGATACACTTTCCGTTTTAAAACAGTGTAATCCCCTGTTTCACGCCGTGAATACAGTCGAATATAGCCGAATGCAGTAATCTGTCCAGCTGTAATCCCATGTTTCACGCCATGAATACAAGCGAATACACTCGAATACAACAACTGATTAGCTGGACTTACCTGATTCACGCCTATTTTTGCTATTGTATTCATGAATACAATAGCTTAAATACATCAAATATATCATATAACCACAGAAAAGGTATCTATAATCCGTAGTATAACAAATAGTATCTATAGATGGCTAATTACTACTAAAAGATAGTGCTTTATGAAAATTTCTCTTAATTAAAACATGAGAAATTGTGATGTCAGATACAAATTACAGGTAAATTAGAGATGAGTTTGTTAGATTAAAAAACATGACTCTAAGATTAAATTTGTGATCCAATAGTTGAACTATTACCTTCCACTCCCAACAAACATTTCATTCACTCTTTGGTCTTCATCATTACGTCTTTTTATTTACGGACCAACCTATATATACACCTGAAAAAGAAAACTTACAGAAATACTATAAAAATAGAAAAGGAAAAAAAAGTAACCTTAGGGTAGTTTGGTTTAAAAATAAGTTATGTTGGGATTAGTTATATTAAAATTAGTTATTTTTGGATAACTTATTCTGAGATTACGATATCACCCTTTAACAAGTATAAGTTATTTCAATACTATTTTTAATCTTGGGATTATTTATTCAGGATTAATAACTAAATAAGGGATAAAATGATATTAAAATTTTATCCTAGGACTATTCTTACTTATTCATCAATATATTAAACGAAACCTTAGGGGTCGTTTGGTATGAGGTATAAGAAGGTATACTGATAGTATAAAAACCTAATACCACCTTAATACTTCGTTTGGTTAGCAAATCAGATATAAGTTATCCCAAGATTTAAATTAACATCGGGATAACTTATATTTATAGAGAGGGGGTAATTAGCACAAGTATAACTTATACATTCTTCTTACAAATTATGCAATTGTCATATTTAATACAACATACCAAACAATGAATAAAAAATAATCCTAACATAACTTATCCCAACATAAGTTATCCTAACATAACTTATACCAGTATAACTTATCCCGGCATAAACCGTATTCAAACCAAACGAAGTTATGCTGGTATAACCCTTGAGTGATTTGCCTATGGGGTAGTCATAACTCATAAGTTAAGTTGCATGATTCTGGAATTCCAAATCCAAATCAATATTTGTCAGATACTCCAATAAAAGTGTTAAAGTGTCATTTTGCGCACTATAGGGAGTGTTGAAGTCAGAACAATTTAAGGGTGAATAATAAGTGCAGCGAGGGGTATTATCGGGATTCAAACATGTCACTTCTTGCTCTATATATATTTCCATTCTTTTCCCACTCTCTGCTTTACTCAAAGCTTCACGGACTTTCTTTTCATATAAATACATTTTTACGGAGAAATTCCTTTATTCTTTCTGTAAGAGAATAGTTGAATTCAGAAAGACAAGGTCAGCTTTAAAGTTCATTCACATATGCATAATTCCCAAGAATTTCTCACATTCTTTCATATTTGAATTACGTTTTGTTTTCATATTGTTACTGTATTATTCATCTTTCTTTTAACCAAAATCTCTTTTTGTTTTTATCAGCTATTGAAGAAAATGGGAATGTTTCTCTTTCCTAATTGATCTGTTTTCCGTTGGATTAGTTGTTCTATCAAATTTATTAGGTAAATTCTCCTGCAAGTTTTAAAGAATTCAGAGAATTTGTTTTGGTCTCATCATATGATGCAAAGTGAAATATGATTTTAATTGAGTAATTCCAACTTTTAATTGACATGCATCTCTTTCTGAGTGTAAGATGTCTGCTCCACATATTGATCTTCTTGCTCTGTTATTTTCTTCTATTGAGACAAACAGAGTCTAAAGAAGCCTCTACTGCAGTTCCAATGAGCTGTTTTCTTTGGCCAGTTTCTTCACTTTGTCAAAAAAGAATATACTGCTACTTGCTTTCAGTCACAAACACTCGTGCTTTTTTACATTTCGTAATTTGCTTTAACATGAGCTGAGGTTCTATCCATTGGCGATTTGGAAAATATTGACTTTTAATGTCTGCACATGAATCATATATTTCCGACCGCTGTGTTGATCCTGTTGGGCTAAAACGATCCAAAAATACTCTTGGTGTAGGCTAATTTAGAGATTAACTGTGTGCCACCCAAATGATCCGAGGAATTACAGTTGCCAAAGCCCAAAGATTATGTATGCGTCTTCAAATGTACCGGTAAAGGTCGTAAATCGTCCCATAGACGGGCAAAGGCACCAAGCTAGGCCCCACGTTTGACGTCACACTTCGCCATCTCCATACTTCTCCCTTCTAAATCATTGGCTTTGTTATCTATTGTTGGGCTAAAACGGCACAAAATACTCTTGATATTAATCACTTTGGGTCAAGCCCATACAGTTTTCCCCAAAAGGTCTAACACCATTAAGAATACTCAACTCCTTATAAGTAGCTTTTTTTTTTCCTTTCTATTTTCCAACAACTCCTTATAAGTAGCTTTGTCCCTTTCTGCTTTCCACGTGGGACTTTGTTCACACACACCCAACATATCCCAGTGACTTGTTACATTCAATCTAACATGCCAAAGTTAGTCATCTTCCTATGTATATACTATATGATATGAGTATCTTAATTTAGATATAAGTTATAAATATTAATTTTCTTATTTATGAATGATTACATCTAAATTATTGACTTGTGCATCTTTTTCCAGGTGTTTTTTCTTGATTTGTAAAAGAAGGAAAGGTTTATCATCTTATGTTGATCTAGTTCCTTGAGAAGCTATTAATGGAATCATCTCCAGATCCAACCGTGGAGACGACGAACAGCAAGCCCCCAGGAATTCGATTGATAGAGAGCATGAAGAAGTCAAGCCTGTCTTTCAAGTCATATCAAGTCATTGTCCTAATTCTGACATTTTTTGCATATACAAGTTACCATGCTAATCGAAAAACTACTAGTATCGTGAAACAAGCACTTGGTCCCCAATCCCCTGGTGTTCTTCCGAGTTTACAGTGGCAAAGAAATATTACTCAGAAACCATTTAGAGATGGTTGGTTGCCATTTGATGGCCCCAATGGAACAGCAATGCTCGGTGACCTTGATGTGGCTTTCCTATTTGTGTATGCCATTGGAATGTATTTCTCAGGACATGTGGGCGATAGGATGGATCTGAGAATATTTTTGACAGTAGGAATGTTGGGAACTGGTTTATTCACAGCTCTTTTTGGAGTTGGATATTGGGCAAACATCCATAATTTCTATTACTATATGCTCATTCAGATGGTTGCTGGATTGTTCCAATCCACTGGATGGCCTTCAGTAGTTGCAGTAGTCGGGAATTGGTTTGGAAAGAAGAAGAGAGGACTTATAATGGGCATTTGGAATGCTCATACTTCAGTCGGTAACATTACAGGTTCATTGGTCGCCTCAATCTTATTGAAATATGGATGGGGTTGGTCCATGGTTGTTCCTGGTATCATTATTGCTTTTAGTGGTATGGTAGTATTCCTTCTTTTGCCAGTTCATCCAGAGTATGCTGGAGTTAACAAGGATGAAGATGAAGTTTTATCTACTGGAAAAGAAGACGAGGAAGTGAATGAACCTCTCTTGAGAGAGGAGGAATCAGCCGTGGGTTTTATAGAAGCATGGAGGATCCCAGGGGTTGCACCATTTGCTCTTTGCCTTTTCTTTGCCAAGTTGGTGGCTTACACATTTCTCTATTGGCTCCCTTTCTACATTAGCCACACAGGTTTGTCTAACTGCTCTATCTATATTTGTCATGGTAGATTTCTTGTCTTTTTTCTTGCTCTATTATGCAAAAAGTATGTATCGCATCTTATTGTATGGTTAATGGTCCTGCAGCTATAGACGGAAGATACTTGTCCAACGAGGATTCTGGAAACTTGTCAACACTGTTTGATGTTGGAGGAGTAGTAGGTGGAATTCTAGCAGGTTATATCTCTGATCAGTTGGATGCTAGAGCTATAACAGCTGCTAGCTTCATGTACTGTGCTATCCCAGCCCTATATCTATATCGAAGCTACGGACACATTTCCATGACTATAAACATTATTCTCATGTTGATTACTGGAGTGTTTGTGAATGGCCCTTATGCGTTAATAACAACTGCCGTTTCAGCTGACCTGGGAACACATAGGTCTTTGAAGGGCAATTCACGAGCACTTGCAACTGTGACTGCTATTATTGATGGAACTGGCTCAATTGGTGCTGCCATTGGACCATTTCTAACGGGTTACATTTCAACTAAGAGCTGGAATGCAGTTTTCGTGATGCTTATGGGAGCAGTTTTCATTGCTGGTTTGCTTTTGACCAGGCTAGTTGTAGCCGAGGTGAGCGGAAAGATTCAAGAATTGAGGTCCCAAAGATCATCCTGACCAATGTCCGCTAACCTTGAAGTTTGCCATAAAATTGTGATATTAGTTGCATTCTTTTATTGCTTTCTGTGTGATAATCCACTGCCTTTTTGGATATTAGCGTTTGCTCTCAGAAATGAAGTAGTAGAAATGCTCAAATCAAAAATCTGAATGTTTAGATGGTCTTGTATGCAAGTTAAGACGAGGATATGAATCTTTCTCCATTTTGTGGGACAGAGTCTGAAGGGGAGAAAACTGCAGATGACATGACTCCTTAGGTCGTCATATATACATATTCACATATACATTTTTGTGTGTCGTAAAAGGATCAAATATCTGAATGTAGAGTAGTATTAGTGTGGGCTGCTGAGAGTTTGTACACATTTTGTTTCTTTTTCATTTGATTCTTGCAATACATCCTCCTAAATAAAGGTTTCTTTTTGTCTACTGAGGGGTCGTTTGGTAGGGCGTATAAGAATAATGCTAAATAAGGTGCATTAGTAATGCAGGTGTTAGTAATGCATGGGTTAGTAATGCACGCATTAGTTACACAGAGATTATTTCTTATGCATTGTTTGGTGTGGTGTATTAAAAATTAAAATGCATTGCATAATTTTTAAGAAATTTAATTGTTTACAAAAATGCCCTCCATATTCGTTAACTTAAGGGACTTTAAGGATAATTTTGTCTTTAACCATGCTAATGCATGCATTAATAGCCTTTGTATAGCTAATGTCATGGTTTTCTATGCATTAGCTATACATAGGATAATACCAAATAGAGTGTATAACTAATACTTGTATTAGTTATATATAGGTTGAAAAAATGTACCAAACAAAGCATTACTAATACACAAAGCTAATGCATGCATTATTTTCTCTAACGCACTCTACCAAACGACCTCTGAAAGTTGTAATACGGTCGTCATCTATCAAAGCCCTGGCAAAAAGTATTCTTGCACAACTTAGTTGGATGGGCCTACTACTAATTGAATTTTTTGATAAGTTCTGTATTTCCCACATCCAATTCTCTGATTGAAACATCATTCAAGTAGCTTTCTAATGCCGTAGAGGATTAAACTTTTTCTTTGTTTGCCAATACATTTTCAGAAAAGGGATCAACTACATATGAAAATCAAACAATGCTATTAGGGGTGTTCGTTGATCGATACTGTACGGTATTTAGACATTTTGGTTCGATATTTTCGGTATTCGGTTTCTTAAAATCCTATACCAATACCGTACCAAATTAAATTCGGTATTGTTCGGTTTTTCTCTTTTCGGTTTCGGTTTATTCGATTCAGTAACTTCGATTTATTCGATTTGAATATTAACTAGTGCATAGAGCTATAGACTCTAATATTCTTAATTAAAGTACTCAAAAATACAAAACTAAAAATGTTTGTTGACAAAAAAATTGTCCAAAACTAGCAAATATCGACCCAAATAGAGAAAATTGTACATAAAAGAATATTTGATCATTAGAAATGTCTTGTTACTTGTATAGAGTTAATTGATGAACTTGGAGAATAAAGAAAAGTAAAATTTTAGATTTTATATTTATGTTATAATTGATAATATATGTTTTGTGTAATATAATATAATATATATATATATATATATATATTTCGGTACGGCATCGGTATTTCGGTATTTTATTTTAAAATACCAAATACCATACCTAATACCATTTTTTTTTAAAAACTTAAACCAAATACCATACCCAATATCAAAATACCGTATACCAAATACCAAAATTTTCGGTTTCGGTACGGTAATTCGGTATTTATCAAATTATGCACAGCCCTAAATGCTATAGTACCACTTAAACCAGACATCAGTTCCTAAATATTTACTCCAACAGTATCAATTACCTTGTAGAAATCACAAAAAGAAATCACCGATTAAATCTAACAGCATACAGTCTACGATTGTTTTTCCCTACCCAGAAATTAAAAGAGTCCCTTGTTGATGAAATATCTGGGTGCGAGCTATTAAGCTTCAAGTATGCCTATCAATGATGTCATCAGATCAAGCTAGCACCAGAGGACAAGAAAAATATCTTTCTTTTTTACGGACCAAGGCCAAGGGACAGACTTATACATGGTGATGCTATTCAGGAAAAAAAACGTTGGGACACGTATCATGAGGTCGGTAATAAATTGTGCTTAAAGGATGAATAAGGGGTTGGTAAGTAAATTCTTCAAAAATGTTGAGAATGTATTAAAGCAAAAACAGGTGCGTACATTATGGAGGCTATGCAGACAATATGCTGCTAAAAATAAAGATAGATCAAGAGCAACTGTCTTGGGGCTATAAAATAATGAGGGAGCACAACTGGACGTTGAATCCAAGTGTAGGTTCTGGGTGGCAACAGGTAAGGTTTTGGAAAATTTGATCTCTGAACAAAGAACCGAGGCCAACCTTCATAAAATATGTTAGTTCCATCTTGGAAATGGAACTGCCCTGCACCACCAACGAAGTTCAACATTAACATAAGGGAGAATGGTAGACCTCAACTGTATTCTTGTGGAATCATCGATAGGAAAAGAACTCAATTCCAGTATATTAAAAGGTCAGGTATTACCAATTGATAAAGGAGTGTCCCACATGCGTTTAAGAGTCTAACAGAATACTTGCATCACTGCTACTTCTCACTAAACTCTCCTACTTATGGTGCTAGCCCTTGACAAATTTAACTTCATAATCCTAGTGAGGCAAATCTTTTGATAGGTTGTGGGAGAAGATCCGTCTTAAATTAGCCAAATATGTCACAATCTGATAACTCAGTGCAAAATGTATGAGCAAGCAAGGTGTAATACCTCCCAGGGCTTAGAATTGAAACGTCATGAAGACATACTAGCCTCTCTTAGGAGCTAACCTGAGCATTAACTGAACATGCTAAAACCCATTAACTCAGGGCAAAATGTATGAGCAAGCAAGGTGTAATACCTCCCAAGGCTTAGAATTGAAACGTCATGAAGACATACTAGCCTGTCTTAGGAGCTAACCTGAGCATTAACTGAACATGCTAAAACCCATTTGATAAGCTAGATTATCTCCTTTCTATAATCTACTGTTGTGGAGATTTACGCCATGGTATTCATACACCTATATCTGGCAATTCAAATGAACTAGTGACATTCGCATCTGATCATTTTGACAAACATACGGCTTCAAATGCATTTTATTTGCAACCTTTGACCCAGTAATCTCCTAAAATGAAACAAACTACAAGTGCTGTGAAGTACCAAGGGAAAAAGAAGCAGCTGAGCTCAGCAGGAAGTAGGCAATGCACCAGATATACCCACAATTTCATACGCTAGAGAGAAGCCTTTAAGAAAGCAGAAGTGCACTTTTATCATCGATTGTCCCCAATTTCTAATAAAGTTGGAATGAGTGACATGGGTCTAAGTGATACTTCTGCTAGTTTCCGTTTTCAGAAAATATCGTTCCACACAACTGTTTCACAAGAAAGTTTTTGTTTTTTCCGGACACTATAATCCTACAAATTATTTTTCAAAACTTTTCCAGAGAATCATTCAAAGGTTACACTTAGACTGTTCTTACCTCCCAGAAAATGCAATCTCTTCAGAACACTGAGGAACATCGTCAAATAGGTAATAACTGCCGGACCAGTGTCAGACATCACAGAAAAGAACTTCCAAATGTGTTCTGCTTAGTATTTTCAAAAGATCAGCCAAAAAGCTAGATGGCCAAGTCCCAATTAGAAAATGTCCTAGAATCCGCAGCCAAACAAACATTCCACAGTTCCTTGATATGGTGCAAATTTCAATGTAAAAAGGTCTAAAGGTAGATAAATCTTTACCGACTAAAAGATATGCAAGCAGCCAATTGTACGGACAAATTATGCAACTATTCACCATTACAAACAAAACGTCTAACTGATAAACCATAAACCAGAATGGATGCATAGCAACACAAATTCCTCAAGGAACATATTTAACACGAAATTTTGTCATAAAATTGTATTATTGTAGCTCTCAGTACCTATCTCAAAGGATTGCTAGTGAACACTGGTCTACCATTCAGATCTCTTCCTACAAAAGGAAAGGGCACTCAGTCTAAAATTCTGCTAAAACTTGAGATTTAATTGGAACATCGAGCGCCACATAAACATAATTACACAAATTTAAGTGATACTAGTTGAACATTGAGTACGCATTCAACTTGTCGATCGGCCCAAAGGGCGAAATTATTCCTCTGGCGCACAGTTTGATATAGAGAAAATCAAGTAAAAATCATCATTAACATTTAACAGGTCAAATTTACTCGAAGATTTCAATCTAGCATGCTATAAAGGTCACACAATTCATGATTGTCTCGGTTGAACTGTTATGGACATTAGCAATAATTATTTGAATTTACATTCACAGCGAAGGGAAAACAAAAGGAAATTGAGGATTTAGGAATGGTTAACCTGAAAAAAACAATTAGCCGATGAAATCTAAAGGCGATCACCAGGTTTGGGGGGCTTGCGATATTTCTCTTCGACATCTTTGGCCTTGAATAAAGCGTTCTGAATAAGCTTTCGAATGTTGGGGACGTTGTAGTTCTGAGCTATGTATATTCCGCAAACAGTTCCTGATATGAATGAGAAACTGCTCCTTATAATCCCCATCACACTTTTTCTGTTCCCTTTTTCCGGCGAGTGCTGAGATGTGGAGCGATTTGCAAGACAACTGGACTGAGGATGTAGCTGTCCACCGCCGACTCGCACGCAACTGGTAGAGAGTTGCCTTTGGACCCTTTTTTTTTTCTTTTTCTTTTTTAACTATTCAAAAAATGAGGTGCATATGACAACTCATCAAGCCTTGTTTCCGGAGGGCGGACCTATGGTTTGAGCACAATGAGGCATCACTGTGTACTTATCTAGTGATAAAATTTGGCATGTAACTCTTGAAAAACTTAGTGATTATAATGATTTATCATCCAAGTATAAACAAAAAGAAGTTTTAAAAAAAAACAAGCAGAGAGAAATTTCGTCGCAAAATAGGTGCTATGAAATGGGAAGGTATTTGATTAAGCATGTTTCGCCTTTTAAAATTTCTAGTTTTTTAATTAAAAAAAGGTTAGTGATCAAAAGACCGTTCATGCTTTAAATTATCAAAACTTACTAAAGAAATTAAGATTAAGTGTATGTTAATAGTCAAAGAATTGAAGAAAGTCTCAAACTCTTAGCTGTCAGAGAATTGAAGAAGAGTCTCAAACTCTTAGTTGTCATTGTCGAGTCGGTGTCAAAGTAATTGTTGAAGAAGGTTGTGCCAGAAGGATTCTGTATACGGTCAAAATCGAGGAGTATGATTTTGGAGTCTTAAATTGGGTTATAGGCTCGAGTGTATGGGGGAGATCCGGCAAAAGGACACCTACCTCGAGGAAGCTGATCAAAGGCATGACGCGGACTGCATCGAGGACAACATAATCTCGAAGTCAATCAAGAAAGAGCAGGAATTTCTCAAAGACATGTGGATCTGGGCATTAATTATAGGATACGGGTTGTACGAAATAGTACAGGTCCGTACTAGACCGTTATACACATGTACCAATAGGATTCTTTACTTTTATGAGCAAGGTACTATATTGGGGTTTTCTCCTCCTATATAAAGGGGATCCCAATTATTTTGTAAAGGAGAGATCATTTTATAGCAATAGAACATTCTTATTCTTCTCTTGTTTAACGTGCTCAGCAATTACTTTTCAACTTTATTGTCTTTACTTTATTGTTCATACCTTCTTGGTCTTAGCTAACCTCGGGGTCCTTCGATAGACGAGCTCGAGGCCCCCTACTATTTCAGCAATACTATTTTGGTTCATTATTTCTTCTTACTTAAGCTCAATATTAATTGTTTAATCACTAGTATTAAAATATATCACGTATCTTTAAAACCACAAAAATATCTTTAATTGTTACTCACATTTTTAGAGGTAAATAGTTTGGCACCCACCCTGGGGCTAAAGATAATAGTGATTATTTTAGTGCTAGTTTTCTGATAACACACGTTATTCTTCACACTTTTTCTTGTCAAAGATTTTTTTATTTCAGGCCAAAATATGTCTAACACACAAAATGCACCTGCTCATGACAGTGAAGGACTTGGAGAAAATAGCGGCATAGGGCTTGTGTACCACCTGTAAACCTGAAGGGAGTGCCTAACGCAGAGCCAGTTGATATCAGCTCCCACAACGCTCTAAACACAGAAGCAGGCACAGACCCCGTAAGGAATGAATGCAGGGAAGCTTAGGCTGGAGGCCAGGAAATGCGAGAACCGAAAGAAGGAGTAGTCAGCCTCCAGTTGATATTCGAGATATTGCAAGCTCAGCAAGTCGCCATCATTCAACTTCAGAGTCAGAACAGGACTCCTAACACCGTCGAACCAATAAACACACAGCACGAACCTATGCTTGAAAGGCCCGATGAAAGTGGCACGAGGACTGACCCCACAATCATGAAAATTCTCGAGGAACTGACTAAAAGAATCGAGTTAGGAGAAAAGAGGATAGAAGACAACGATAAAAAGGTAGAAACTTACAACTTTCAGGTGGACCAAATACCGGGAGCACCTCCAGTTTTGAAGGGCCTAAATGCCAAAAAATGCATACAAAAACTTTTCTCCTCGAGTGCGACTGCAATGCCCATTCCCAAGAAGTTCTGCATGCCCGATATACCGAAGTACAACGGGACAACGGACCCTAACGAACATATTACTTCGTACACTTGTGGGATCAAAGGAAATGACTTGAATGATGCCGAAATCGAGTCAGTATTATTGAAAAAGTTTGGAGAAACGCTATCAAAAGGAGCTATGATCTGGTATCACAACTTAGCTCCTAACTCTATTGATTCATTTGCTATGTTGGCGGATGCCTTCATAAAAGCACACGCCGGGGCCACAAAGGTGGCCACAAGAAAATCGGACATATTCAAGATAAGGCAGAGGGATGATGAAATGCTAAGGGAGTTCGTGTCCCGGTTTCAGATGGAAAGGATGGAATTACCCCCGGTCTCCGATGACTAGGCGGTTTAGGCCTTCATGTAAGGTTTGAATGAAAGGAGCTCAATAGCATCTCGACAGCTAAAGTAGAACTTGATCGAGTATCCAGGTGTGATATGGTCGGATGTGCACAATCGGTATCAGTCAAAAATTAGGGTCGAGGATGGCTAGTTGGGAGCCCCCTCGGGCTCAGTTCACCCGAACAGATTCACAGTCAAACCCCCGAGGGACACAGACCGGGGATCAATATTCAACAAGGAAATATATCAACCGTACGTCGAAGACAGAAGGAACATTTTAAGGCACAATGCACCTCGGAATGATCGAAGAATAGATCAAGGCCAAAGCTCCCGGAGATTCGTGGGAAAAATCGGGTCCGACAGGCGCCCGGGGCCAGTGGAGGCCCCCAAGTTATCAGAGTACAACTTTAGTGTCGATGCCTCAAATATCGTCTCAGCCATTGGCAAAATTAAAGATATTAGATGGCCTAAGCCCATATAGACAGATCCTTCTCAGAGAAACCCCGACTTAATTTGTAAGTACCATGGCACTCACGGGCATAAGACCGAGGATTGCAGACATCTTAGAGAGGAGGTAGCTCGACTATTCAACGAGGGGCACCTTCGTGAATTTCTCAATGACCGGGCCAAAAACCATTTTCGGGAAAGAGATGCAAATAGGAAGAATGAACCTGAAAACCCCCAGCATGTCATTCACATGATCATCCGAGGAGCAGACGTCCCACAGGGACCTACATTCAAACACACTAAAGTGTCCATCACAAAGGAAAAATGGACTCAGAGCTTTGTGCCCGAGGACGCCCTATCATTTTGCGACAAGGAAGCAGAAGACGTATCCCAGCCTCACAACGACGCCTTGGTAATCTCTGTCCTTTTGAATAAAATTTAGGTTAAACGTGTTTTAGTGGATCTAGGTAGTTCGGCGAACATAATCAGATCGAGCATCATGAAACAACTCGGTTTGCAAGATCAGATTGTACCTGCATCCCGGGTGTTGAATGGCTTCAACATGGAAACAACGAAAGGAGAAATTATCTTGCCTATAAATGTAGACGGGACCATACAAGACACCGGATTCCATGTCACCGAAGGTGACATGAGGTATAACGCACTCCTCGGGAGGCCGTGGATACACAATATGAGGACAGTGCCTTCAACTCTCCATCAGATGATGAAGTTCCCGACAGAGAAAGGAGTGAAAATAGTCCACGGAGAACAGCATGCTGAAAAAGAGATGTTCGCAATCGAGAAAGTAGTGCCAATACCGGAACCCTTGACCTCGGAGACATCGACCTCCAAAGGTAAGTAGGTGGCAAAGTAGTATTCACAACTCCGAGTCTCGACGGAAGCGGAATAACAGGTAATCGGAGGCGAAGAAAGGAATTCTCCAGATCCTCGAACCCTCACTGTTCCCGGAAAGCTCGATGCTACCGCTGAAAGGAAAGGTACATATAAGAATAGGAAGTAGTCCCCGATCTCAAGAAAAAACTCATTTATTTTCTTGTTGATGATATAGATCACATTGCTTCGATATGACAGGGATTACGCTCGATTGATAAACAGGTAAAATAATTAAAACTTATATTGATGATATGACTGGTTAAGTCCTTGTGCGCAGGGGACCACTTTAATTCATTTGCAGTAAATAGTCAATGTTTCGGGGCAATATGACACGAAGCTCATTCCAGAAAGGCGTTCCCTCGAAGTTGGGGCGACTGAGCTTCTCGACCTTCGCAACATCAAATCAGGGCACCAAAGTCATCCCCGACCAGACCAAGGTCCTCGGAGATATCTTGGTCACGGAAAGCAAGACCTCAAAGTCGTTGGTAAAGGAACTTACAGGCTCAGTACAATGGAGGCTCTCAAAGGATCGTGCTCTCGAGAACGCCCCTTCCTACATGAAGGCTGTAGGTTATAGAGCATACGTTGCACTCTTTTTCCCTTAGCTCAAATTTTGTCCCAAATGGGTTTTACCGGGAAGTTTTTTAACTAGGCAACACCTATATGCTACCCGAGGAATGGCAAATAAGTATTTAAGGCTTCTTTCCAAATCAACCTCGAATACTGGAGGGCATCACCCTCGGAGATTACATTTTTGAGAAAAATATTTCACACCTAAATGGACCTCGATAGGAAAACTTTGTAATGGGCCAAACAGTCCAACGAGTCGTGGCCATATAGAATAGTCGAGCTCCGGCAGCTAAACATGTATGCATGTATCGACTATTTGAAGAAACACTCTGATTACATCAAAAATACTTTGTGTCTCATACAAGCTCTACACTTACAATCCTACGGGAAACGGCTTAAAAGCTAAAACATAGAAACACCCCGAGTACTCAGGGACTACCATCGAAATTCGAATTAATAAGACCTCAAAGAGGCACTCAAAATTCGAATTAATAAGACCTCAAAGAGGCACCCCTTCGAAATAAAGGCCAAGGCCAATATTCTTGGGGTTTAACTTCTCGAACAAGTTCGGAAAGTTATTGGGGAACAAGTCCAAGTGGCATACCCAAAGGCTACGACCATACTAAAGACTATGGTCATATAAAGGCTACGGCCAAATAAAAGACTAAGGTTATATAAAGGCTACAACCAAATAATGTGGCTCGGAGACATCCGACTTCCTCTATAAATTAAAAGGCATTCAAACACTTTGTAAAAACCGGTTAAATCAGGCTACCCTCGGCAAAAGCAAAATACAAAAGGCTTCGATAAATTCAGCCATCAAAAATTCCAAGGGTTTCGATAACATCGGCCCTTGGAAACACCTCAAGAGGTGTTCGATTATGTTTACACAAATAAATCATTAATAAGGTTTCGATAAGTTGAACCTTCGAAAAACCTACGGGTGCAAAAAACACTTGCTAAGGCATAATTTCCACTAAGTCTTTTAAGCCAAAATGAGGGAAAAATTATATAGCCATTCTAAGAGGCCGAATCGGCCCAACTTAAGAGCCTAAGGGCCAATATATAAGAGCCTCAGGGCCATTAAATAAGAGCCTGAGGGCCGATATATAAGAGCCTGAGGGCCGATATGTAAGAGCCTAAGGGCCAACCTTAAAAGGCTAAAGGGCCTAAAACTTATAGTTCGAAGACTCCTCTTTCATTTCAATTCGGGCTCGAGGTTCAAAAAATCCCGAGCCAACAACGAGTTGATTTAAACTCGTCTCGAAAATTATTATAAAGATCTAAGGGTTTGTAATACCCCCAACCAATTTTTGAACTGGTCATTCAAGTGAAGCTTTCCATAAATAAAGGTGATGTTGAATACAGGCCATGTTAAAACCAGCACTAGCCAAAGACGAGATAAAAGTCCTCCTTGCATTTCCAAAAGATGATATTTACACAAGGAAGGCTTATAAGGAAACAAAATAAGTAACCTAAAACTACTTTGGGGCCACACCCTTAGTAGTTGCATCTTCAGGAGTCGCATCTTGGGAAGCCCCATCCTCGGCGGATTCATCCCCGTCTATTTCACCCTTAGAGGCACTGGCTGAATCATCCTCATCGATAAGTAGAGCGGTTGCCTCTTCTTCCAAAGCCTTCTCCACTTTATCGGCCGAAAGGTCGAAGCCGAGGGCATGTATTTCCTTGAGGGTCATCCTCCGGGATTGTCGTCTAGTATGGTCGAGGGCACTTGATAATTTAACCTCCTCCGTGTAAGAGATATCCCTTTCCCGAGAATTACCTGCCTCGGCATCGGCTCGATACGTAGCCATAATTGTCACAACATCAGATTTGGCCTTGGCCAGCTCAGCAGCAGATCTGACTTTAAGCTCCTCGATTTCAAGGCCCCGAGCTAGGCTCTCCTCCTTTGCGTCTCGAAGTTGGCGTTCAAATGAAGCTAACTGCTCTTTTAGAGTTTCCTTCTCAGAAGCGAGATCATTCATACCTCACCTCAACCCTAGGGCATCGACTTCTTTTATCTTAAGCTCCTCCCGAAGCTGCACCTCCACATCGGCTTTCTGACTGAAATTCAAAATTAACGATGTCAGCCACTAAAACAAAACGAATGCATAACATACTCTCGGGAACTATCTTACCTTTTTAACATACTCGGCTCAATCTTGGCACATCCGCGTCAACTTAGCTCGAAGATTGTGGATCTCCAACTCTTTTTAGCATATAAGGCTTTGACGGCGTCCCTCTCCTCTATAGTCTTCTTAAGCTTGGCCTCACACCGAGCAAGATCGTCTCGGGACTTGGAAAATGCCCTTTTATGGAGCACCAGAGCCTTCATAAAGAGGGACGAAAGAATATTCAGAACATCTAAAATAACGGTGCAGCCATAAAAAATAGAAAACTTACTTGTTCAAAAATGAAGAAAGCATCTGGGCCAGGGCCATCTTCAAGCCTTGCGGGCATCCTTGAAAGATGTCATGCCCTTCATGGTTTACTTGTGCTCCAGAAGATCTTATATTCACAGCCTCCTAGATTTACCCCTTGGAGAACTCAAGGCCAAGGGGAGAATCATCCACGTTGATCACCCCGAGTGATCCGCTCGAGGCATTTTCTTTTATTTGGAGAGGCTCGGGGTTAGGACGTTCGGCCTCGCCCTCAAAATGATCCCCTAAATGAGGCACCTTCTTTCTGGGTAATCGTTCGGGGACTTTGTTCGAACTCCCTTCGAAGATCTCTTCAGCTCTAGAGTGGGCCTCATCGACCGCCACCGGCTCGATAGGCTTCGAAGCATCGGCATTCTTTCTTTTATGATTTACTAACAAGCAATCATCTTCTTCTTCTTCCTCCTGTTCCTGAAGGTGTTGGGCCGCTTTCGGAGATAAGGCCGTTGTGTCGGCCTTGGGCTTTCGAGCCACGCTCTTCTTTGGCTTCGGGGGATTTTCAGATGTCTCCCTTCTTCTTTTTCTTTCTTTGGTAGGTTTTAAAGCCTCCACTTCACTAGCTAGAGCCGGCCTCAATTCAACGGTGTCCCCGAGACCTGCGTAAAATCAAGATCAGCGTCCTATAACAGAAACACTGGAAAACAAATGAAGAACTCACCATGGTTTTTTGCCTCCCATCGACCCTTGGCCAAGTCTCGCCAGCAACGCTCCAAGTAAGGGGAGGCGGAGGCCAGCTTTCGGACCCAGCCCTCGAGGTTTGGGACCCCACCGGGAAACCAAGCAGCGGCTACATCAACATAAAGAGTTTAGGACAAAGGAAAATATAAAGTCGAGAAAAGAAAAGGAAGCAGGGTATACTCATGCTTCATATTCCACTCCTCAGGGAACGATATCCAATCAGCAGGAATGAGATCGCAGGTCTTGACTCAGACAAACCGGCTCAGTCACCCACGGTCTTTGTCTTCATCGATACTAATAAGCAGAGATTTTAAGGATCGGCGTTGCAACTTTATCAAGCCCCCCGATAAACTCGGGGACTATACAATCTGATCAAATGATCGAGGATGAATGACAACCCCTAAATTTGGCTCGAAAAGAACCTGATTAAGTAAATGATTCGCCAGAAGAAGGGGTAGATCTGGTAGAGCGTCACTTGGTATCGTTGGCAAAAGTCAACAATAACTGGATCTATAGGGTCATGAGCCAGAATTGCAGGGCCCAACATAAATGGGTAGGTGTATACGCTCAGGTACCCCGCTTTATACGTGGTAATGTCCTCCTCGGAGGAAGGAATCACTATTTCTTTATTTTTCCATTTGCAATCCCCTTTTAATTGCTTAAGCTCGGCCTCGGTCTCCAGACAAACATATCGAGACATGGGCTCACATCGCCCTGGTGTCGAGACCGGTATCTCAATTTTAAAATTGTTTGTTATTTCACATGGCGGGGGAGTACACTCCTCGATACTAGGAGGCACTACCGGTTTACCTTTGGTCGATCGAGAAGATGATGAAGTTTTTTCCTTTTGAGGAACAGATTTAGAAGTTTTAGCCATCTCTATGCGGTAGATCCAGGAAAATGAAAATATGTTGTTAGAAAAGAGAAGGGAGAGCTCAAGGAAATTGGAAAGGGTTAAATGAGACTTTGAAAGCAATATGAGAATAAAGTTTGTAAGGTTGTGGGATCTATCTATTTATAAAGCGTGCTAAGGAAGCCAAAAAGTCGACCGCCAGCCGCCTTCAATTAATGGTTTTGGAAATCGTACAAAAAGTGACTTTTCAGTCACTTCAACCGCTTATGTCATGATATTGGCATCAGGACCGAGGCATCGGAAATTAATTTGTCAAAAATCGTTAAGGACAGCCTACAAGTCGAGTTCGGGAAAATACCCACTCGATTACTAAGCCCAAGGGCTACCCGAGCTCAAGAGAATTCTCACTTGGGGACTACATGTGCAGCCTAAGGGCTAATTTCATTCCGAGCTCGAGCAAGTACTCACTCGATTACTAAGCCCAAGGGCTACCCGAGCTCGAGAGAATTCTCACTCGGGGGACTACCTTTGCAGCCTAAGGGTTAACTTTATGTTGAGTTCGAGCAAATACTCGTTCGATTATTGAGCCCAAGGGCTTCCCGAGTTCGATAAAATTCTCACTAGGGGGCCATCTACGAAGCCTAAAAGAGGTAAATTTATTTCAAATTCAAGACCTTATTCTCACTCAACTCGGACTCAGGAGCCCCAGTGTCAATCTAAGATTAGCTCGAGAATTAACAAAGAACCTTAAGAGGTGTTAGTCAATTAAAACCTAAGGGTTTATTATGTTCCGGGTCCAGTATTCGGACTAATCATTAGAGTTATACACTCGGATTTTTCATAAACAAAGGCATAATGGAATTCCACACAAATCAAAGATAAAATGGAGAAATTCTTATATTGACAAAAAAAAAATTACAAACCCATGAGGGGCCCTTACATACAGAAACAAAGAAGTAAAAACATAAAGCCAAGAATCTAATCTACTTTAGAGGGCATATCCTCGAGAGTGACATCTTCGGGAACCTCCTCCTCGGGGACTCCATCTCGATTTTTAGAGGAAATTGTGGCATGGTGAAAAACTTGGCGAGTAAGGGTCCTGTCAGCACAACTATTGTGAAGCCACTTCTTGAGACGTTGTACTGGAGGGTCCTGTCAGCACAACTATTGTGAAGCCACTTCTTGAGACGTTGTACTGGTGTGGGATGCAAAAGTTAGTAGATGATAGTGCCACCTCATTCCACGGAAAGCAGAGGGAACGAAGTGCCACACCAGGTTGAAGTTAAGAGAAATGAGCAGCAGTATAAAGTTCGCATATCTTCTGATATGGGAATATTTTGGTGCCCTTCTCTCGTTGTCTCTATCACACCTCCTTTTTTACCACCCGAGGGGATATAGGGGAGTTTTTTCAATTAAAGTGACATTAATCGAAATGAGATTATTTACTTTAATTTATCAGAGTCGCCACTTGGAATAGTTTATTTGGTGTCCCAAGTCACCGGTTTAATTTAAAATCCCAAATTGAGAAAATTTCGAATTTATTTTAAAAGCCTACAAACTAGAAATTCTAAGTAAGGAATTTTATTAACCTGGGAGAATATGTTAGGCATTCCCGGGTTCCGTGGTTCTATCACGGTCGCTTAAACTATTAATATTGTCCTATTATCTGATTTACTACGTGTTCTAAATCAATTGTGCATTTTTAGCTTTATAACTGCCTTTTAATTATTTTAACCGCTTTTAGGATTTATGGAATTATTTCTTGAATAAGTTATGATTGTCGTACACTTGTTTGTTTTGGAACACGCCGCTAAACACGCTACATAAAATGCACCCGCGATTCGAGACATGTTTATTTTATTATTGTTAGAAGTTGTTATGGTCGGGTCACATGAAATGCACAACCGAATTTAGGAAATTAAGCATCGTAACTATGTCACCGGAACTGCACCCATAATCACGATAATGATTTTATTAATCACGCCTAAATTAACTAACGTGTTTGTGAGTTATTGGAACTAAACTTTCATGCTCCATTTCATTTCAACAAATAATTCCCATGGCAACCACAAAGAAGCATATCACGGTGATGGACACAAATGACGAACAAACAAACATAGAATTAAATAATCCATTAAATAGACATATAGACCATTCAACAAAACTAAACAAATAAATATCCAGATAAGATAACAGAATACTAAACTAAATAAGTCAAAATTGTAGGGAGAGACATTAAAGATTTCTTATTACTCTTATTTTTCCTAGTCTATCAACGTGTAATACCTTAGAATCCATACTAGCGATATTAGAATTGGAAAACTCTTACAAAAGAAATCTCAGATTTCATATTCTCATGCTCATCTTATCAACTTTCAAGACAAAATTAGCATGCACAAACTAAATTTTCAACCAAAGAGAGATAACTAGATCTTAGTGCACACATTCATGAAGTCACAACTGTAAGCACGTGATTTTTTCCCTATGAAAGAATTACTCCCAAAAAAAATTCAAAAAAAACCAATTTTCCTTTATGTGCAATTTTGAGAATTTTTGTGACATTTTTGGATACTTATTTGTATTTGTCTGTGCATGTTTATTTGTTAAAACGATAAAAATATAAAAATATATCGCATTTGAATTTAGGATTTAATTCTACAATTAGGAGTAATTAAGTTTGTTTTACCAGAATGAAAATTACAAAAATATGCATCGTTTGCATTTTTAGCATTCAATGTCAAATTGTGCAATTTTGTTTTAATGGGTGTTTAATTATGTATGATAAATGTTGCTAGGAATTAGTTAGTATTTTTGATAAGTTAATTTAGTTTATAACTTAATTTAGAATTTTAGTTTTATTAATTAGAAAGTAGAAGAAAATAGAGCAAAAAATATAAAGAAAATCGGAATTGGGCCTCTTCTTCAATTTCAAACCACAGGCCAAAAAAAAATACCCAACCTTCCCCATGACCCGGTCCATTACAACACGGGTCGACCCGGTCCGCCCCATAACCCCAAATGACCTAACCCCTCCTAATCTTCATTTTTCATTTCCTAAACCTAGACCAAAACCCATCCCCCCCCCTCTTTACCTCTTCTTCTCCATCACCTTCCCCAAGCAACCATGGCTACTAACCTTCTCCCTCACACCTCCATCACCTTCGGCACAAGCACACACCCACACAGCTCCAAACAAAAAGCCAAGCAAGCTGCTTTCTTCGTCGTCGTCGAGCTCGAGCTCGAGCTCCCATGGCGGCCTTCTTCGTCGAGCTCCATGTTTGTCGACCACCATGAACGATCCTGCTTCATCTTCTTCATCATCCTCACGACCTCCAGCTCGAACACACAAACCAAAACCTAGCAGGCTCGGAACAAGAAGCAGGAGGAAGCTATTTGTCAAAACCACTGCTCCATCGCCATCGCTGCTTCTGCTACGTCCAAACAGACCCCGTCACTGCTGCTTCATCTTCTTCGTCTCCGTCGATCTCGAGCCTGAGCTCCCATGGCTGCCTCCGCTCACCACTGCCATCTCCGAGCTCCAGCCATGGACGTGGGGTTTCGCTTTATTTTTCTCCATCCAAGCAACCATCTCGCTTCTGCTGCTCCTGCTGCATCCAGCCGAGACGTCGAGCAGCTACTTCTACTGCTCCTGCTACATCTAGCCTCGTGGAGCATTTGGTTCAAAACCAAACTCCATCGTTGCTGCTTCACTTTTTGTGTTCGTCGCTTTCAGTCCAGTCCAAAAACAAGACTCAACCATCTCGTTTGTTTGAGCTTTGGTCGGGGTTTGTCGAAGCAGTCCATACACAGTCGAGGACGTCGAGTTGCAGTGCGTCGAGGTTGTCATTCGAACCCAATCCCTTTTAATATGGTAGGATTCCGATCTATTCTGTGTTGTTGTTAGCTTTCATTCATCTTCTGCTTAATTCTCGTTCCGGGTAAAAATTAAATGTTTGTTTTATTCTGATTTTTCTTCTTCTTTGTATCGTTGCATATTTCAAGATTAGGAAGTTCAATTAGTCTTGTATAAAACTGTGGCTATTCCCATAAGTGTTGATCATTGTATTGGTTCAAATGGTTTCGTTTTGTGTATTGTTTGGTTTCCTGCTCTTTGTCGTTCATCATATGATTTTAGTTTGCATTTCGATTCAGTTAATTGTGATTCATGTTGTTTCAGTTTACTTTTGTTGTTAATATTGTTTTCTACTTGCTCATTCATTTTTTGTCTAAGTTAACCAGGATTGGTTCCCAATATGGTTAACTTATTCCCATTAATTTGATGTTGTAGGATTCAATCTGTGTTCATGGGATTTGTTGTTTGAATTTGTTTAGAAATTGGTTGTATTTGCTGTATTTTGGTTGGAATTGGTTAGGTGGATTGGTTATAGCTGATGGAGTAGATTGGTAAATTGCAGTACGTTCAGGGGTAAAATGGTAATTTCAGTAAGGTCGGAGGGGTATTTTTAGAATTGAACATTTGAACAATTATTTAATCTGAGTGCTTTATCCACTGGGCATTAACAATATTAAAATAATACATTGTGGGGGACAAGACATAAATTAGTGGGGAGATGATATAATTGTTTAATATAGTGGGGGACAAGACATAATATAGTGGGGGGAATAATGTAATTATTTAAGTTAAGCATGGGGGACAAGATATAATGGGTTGGAAATAATTCTTTAGTTTAATATAGTGGGAAACAAAGCATGCAATGAGGGGAATATTTCGGGGAGTGGTTCAAGACAAGAGTCTTGTTATAAATAGAGTCATTCTTTGACACAAAAAGGGGACTTGGACTAGGACTTGGACTTGGAGAGAAAAAAGGAAGAGACTTTAGAAGAAGAAACAAAAAAGAAAGTTGAGAGTGTTGACTGAATTTTGAGAAATCAGAATTTGAGAGCAAAAGATAAAAACAAGTTGAACTTTTACTTGAATAATTTCTGTTTGTCTTTCCTTGAGTGTTATTTAAAATCAGTAGACTATTGCATCTTGTATCCGTCTCTCTTCGGCTTTGACTGCGATTGCATTCCGGTACTGCTGGTTTTTCAATCTGTTACTGGGTTATTCTACTGGTCGTTACTGGTTTTGTTGTGTTGCTGAACCTGTTGTTGCTGTGTATTTACACTACTGCTGCTTATACTAATCTTCATCTTCTTTCCTTGCTTTCCAAATACTAGGTACACAAACTGATACACTGGTTCATCTTGTAAGTTACTCGAAGCATGAATGCAAAAAATGAGAAGGATTTGAAGTTGTAGTTTAATGTAGTCTTTTATTTCTTTTACTGTCTATATGTAGAACATTCTATGCGCTGCCCATGTAAACTCTTTAAACGACTCACTTTCGAAGCTTAACTATAATGACTCGAAAGTATGTAAATAAAGTAGGACCTTTTCTTCATTTATTTTAGAGTAAAACAAAAAATAGAAAATGTAGTCATTCTAAGATTATCCTTTTTTAAAAAAATAATGAGACGAGCCTCGCCAAATAAAAATGCGAATTGCGGGGCCCTCAATAATTGGTCATAATAAATACTTAGAATTTGGGATGGACTGTTTAGTGAATTTCACTGCCTTCCTCAAAGATAATAACGTGTTAGACTCTTTAGGCGCGATTTAATTAATCTTACCTTCTTAAAACTCGGGTGCACATTTATGTGACCCAAATCCAAATCTCAACGGAGTAGAAATGTGTCTCTAATCACGGGTACATTGATTGTGACGTGGTCCGAGATGCATGTCCATGACGTTGCAAATTCCTTTTAAAAAATAAGAATGAGATGAGCCTCGCCGAATAAAAATACAAAATTGCGGGGCCCTCGGTAAATATTTGCTTAAACTTCGGGATGGACTGTTTAGCAAAATTTCACGGCCCTACCCAAAGTAAATGATACACTAGTCGCTTTAGGCGCGCCTTTAATAATTTAATTTTCTTAAAACTCGGGTGCACATTTATGTGACCCAAATCCAAATCTCAACAGAGTTGAAATGTTCCAACAACCACGGGTGCATTGATGTGACGTGGTTGGAGATGTATTTCCATGATGTTGCAATTCTTGATAAAAAAATATAATAATAATGACAAAAGCGGTTAAAAGTTAAAACTTGCACATGAGCTCATAATTGTACAAAATCAGATAAACAAGCCGAATATGACAGTTGAGCGACCGTGCTAGAACTAGGGAACTCGAGAATGCCTAATACCTTCTCCCGGGTTAACAGAATTCCTTATCCGGATTTCTGGTTCGCGGACTGTAATACAGAGTCATTCTTCTCCTCGATTCAGGATTAAATTGGTGACTTGGGACACCCTAAATCTCCCAAGTGGCGACTCTGAAATAAATAAACAAATCCCGTTTCGATTGTCCTTTAATTGGAAAAACTCTTTCACCCCTCGCGGGGACGGAAAAAGGAGGTGTGACAACTCTGGCGACTCTGCTGGGGACTAAACCCAGAACCACTGGTTCAGGGTTAGAAATTCGAGCTTAGATAAATCGTTATATTTGGCTTTATCTGATTTTGTTACATGTTTGGGCTCAATGTGCTAAATGATGCTTTTACCGCTTTGATATTATCTGAACTGTATATAAACTGTGCCGAAACCCTTCTCTTCTTACCTCTGGGGAGGAGCTCGCTGGTCGAGCCTCCCTATTCTGTTAGTGTCAATACCTGAAATAAGAAAGAGGACGGACAAGTTACAAAGCCGGACGATCCCGCGGGTCCCCGGTACGTAGCCCCCTTATCTACTCGAGTTGTCCGCTCGGGTACACAGTCTAGAACAAATACCCAGGTTATGAACCTAGAATAACTCAGCTTCATGCCAGATCCCTAGTAGGAACGTTTGTTTGCATCACATGCATTTGACTTTGGAGGCTCAACACAGGGGTTGAGTCTGTCTAGGACAGGTGTACCAAAAAATGAAAATGACCATCCTGATGCATCTTACTTGCTGCTACTTGTGCATTTATTTGATTCGGACTTGTGTGTTGACCGACTTTTGAATATCAGGAATATTGTGAAATTGAAAAAAAGAAAAAAAAAAGAAAAAAAAGGAAATAGCGGTTAGGAAATTAATTGTTTATTTTTGAAAAAAACCCAATGCCCAAATACTGTCAAAACTCTGCCGAAATTTTGAGAATATGAGAAAAAAAATGTCTTATTAGTTTGTTTTATTAAAAGGAAAGGAAAATAGAAAACAAAGAGTCGTTGTTCTATCTTGTTTTTAAAAAAAATATATATATAGAAAAGGAAAATAGTTTGTTTTCCCATGAAAAGTGAAAATGAAAAAGAGTTTTATTTTTAAAATAGTTTTTTTATTTGTTTATGAAAATGCCAAAAATGAAAATGAAAAGAGTCGTGTTTTGAAAGTGGTTTTGTTATTTGCTGCCAAAAATGAAAAAAATCCTGTTTTAAAATAGTTCAGTTAATCTCCCGAACTACGCCGGTTTGATTCTCACCGGATGTGAGATACGTAGGCAACCCTCATCGGGTCCAACATCCCCTTTTGCTAAAATAACCAAAAAACAAATAAATAAACAAAAAACAAGTCAAAATTTTAATTTTGTCATAAATAAGTCGGGTGATGTCCAACCTCCCCTTTTGCAAAAAATAGCAAAATAGCAAAATAAATATATATATGTCAAATTTTAATTTCATCATAAAGAAGTCGGGTGACGCTGTTTTGTCAAGACATAGCCGAATGTTCCCGAAAGGGACTCCGGAAGGCTGACTTTGCATAAATAGCCCCCTTTTGGGTCATGTTTAAGATTTGGTCCAGTTGACCCACACAGCGTTAAAAAATCTTCGTCCCTGAGGCGTTGAAAGGTCGTGTTTGCAATATTGAGTTTTCTATTTTGAAAAACAATAAAAAGAGTCATAAATAAGTCGGGTGATGATGTTTTTGTCAAAAATAGCCGAATGTTCCCGAAAGGGACGCCGGAAGGCTGACTTTGCATAAACAGCCACCTTTGGGTCATTGTTTCAGATTTGGTCCAGTTGATCCACACAACCTTAAAAATCTTCGTCCCCGAGGCGCTGAAGGGCCGTGTTTACAACACCAGGTTTTTATTTTAATTTAAAAAAAAAACAAAGAGTCAGCGGTCAGGTGAATACCGTTTGGATTTTTAGTCAAAATAAGCCGAGCCAGCTTCGGCAGTGTCTTAAACCGTTCTTGCCGAAATAGCCTTAGAGTATCTTTCAGTTATCGAAAGGCTATTTTCGTAAAAGAACGGACAAGTTTGTAAAGTGTCAGAAAATAATCCTCTCCGGCCTCAAAATTCATGTGAAATTTGGAAGGGGCCACATTTGCAAAAATAACCGTTTGGTTGCATTTGTCAAACGGAGAAAGGAAGCTGGCCGTTTGTTTTTGGAGTTTGTAAATCTTTTGATTAGAATATGTGGGTTGTTTGATTTTCGAGTTTGTAGGTCATCTTTAAACCTTTGAAACCCAGTTTGTTTTAATAAGAAAATTGAAAATTCCAAAAAAACAAAAAAAAAATGTCATCTTTTATTGTGTCCGAACTACGCAAGGTCTGATTCATGCGGGGTCATGATACGTAGGCAATCTCCATAAGATTCGACCACACAAAAAAATGAAAAAAAAAAAAAGAAAGAAAAATAAATTAAAAAAAAAAGAAAAAAATCGAAAAATCGAAAAAAAGAAAAATGAAAAAAAAGAAAAAAAGGGAAAAAATGTTGTTAATATTGAGGACCGACTGAGTCCATTCTAACCTGTTTTGTTTTGAATCACAAAGAAAGTTAAGGTGGTTGGTTTGTAGTGAGCCGGAAATACAAGATCTAGAAGCACACTTTGCGGGGATCAGGCCTGATGACAGAAGCACTCGAGTCCTATTGGGAACTTGTTGACTAAGGTTGATGGTATTGAAGTTGGTAATGGTCTTGGCAATACTGATGCGAGGCTCAGTGGCTAAGATGTCAGTTTTGATAAAGTGGGAGGACGCTTCGTTCCTTGGTTAGCAAGAGAAAAGCTTTTGGTGGCTTATTTTGTTGTCATTTCTGTTGTCCGGATTATTCTTAGGATTGTAATACGGATGTTGTCTTGTGTCAAACCTTCTTATCTTTCCATTTTTGTCATAGCGGTTTGTGTAGTTTTGTCCAGGTTTGTTTTAGGATTTTTATTTTGGTTTGTTTTTGTTTGTTTTGTTATCCAAACCATTTCACCGTTAGTCTAATGCAAATCCGGTCTTTTATTATTTCCAGTCATCTTTTTGTTTAGTCCTTTTATCATTTTGGTTCAGCGCTGATTCTAGTGACTTGACATGCGCACACAGTTTGGGCCTAATCTTAAAAGTTAATCATAAAACCCCGGAAAGGTGATCAGAGCATTTAAAAGAAATAAGGACGGTTTGAGATTATTCGGAGCTCGAGTCATGCAGAAATGGGGCAAGTAAAACATAAAGAAAACCGTTAAAGGCAAGATTCGTCAAATTGACATGAGGGTCGTTCATAATAATGAGAGTAAGAGTGTTGTCCAACAGTGCTTTAGAGATGACAAATGAAAAAGCAAATGTGTGAATATAATTGTCAAGTCCAGCACCATCAGAAGAGACTACAAATCTTTGTTTAATGGTGTTGTTTGCACTTGGCATGTTTTGAAGACTGGAATGACGAATGCATTTTGTTCTGCTACCTAAACACTTTATCCTTCATTACCCCTTTTGAGCCTTATTTGTTTTTCTTTCGTACCCCTCGTTCGGAATCAGTAGCAACGACTAGAAAACACAAGCATGGCAGGTAAACAAAAGAAAAGAAAAAAAAGAAAAGAAAACAACAAAACGACAAAAGAGAAAGGAGAAATGATAAAAAGAAAGAAAAGAAAAGAAAATAATAGGTAAATGAAAAAGAGGAATTGGGAACTACGTTTGACCTGATTCCTCAAAAAGGATACGTAGGCGCCTCACGGCTCGGTCATAATGGTCATAGTGTGCATAGTGTGCATAGTATAACAAAAATAAAAAAATCTCCAAGCAAAAAATCTGGGGCAACAGTTGCGCTTGTTGTAAGCAAATATGGTTACGAAGGTTGTAATTTTGAACCCCAAATTTATTTTGTTTTTGAGCCTTTAATACCCTTTCTTTCTAGCCCCACCCAAAACCCCACATTACGGTCCAAAGAAAGACCTTTTGACCAGTCTTCGAAAGATGTCAAGTCATCCAAACGGAAGTCGGGGATAGCACCCCGATTCCCAACAGAGACAAGGATCATGGATTGGACATGAATTGATAGCCGAAAAGAATCCCCAGCGGAAAGAGTCATATCGGCAACACTCCAAATCCCCAGCTGGAAAGTGACACAAATGAGAGAGTCTTATCAGTGAAAATCTTTACGGACACCATAAGGCGATAAAAGCTGAGAGAAAAACCAAAATGAGAGAGGCTTGATAGTGAAAACCCTTCGGGCACTACAAGTCGAATAAGATTGAGAATCAGATGGGTAATCGCCAAGGGAAGATCTTGAAAGACGATTGACGGCAGAGGAAAGGCCACATGTGCATGTCATGATTATTAGATTCGGTATCTGCGTTTGATAGGCTTTTATTTTATAGTTTCTCTTGTTAAAAAGTCATCTTTTTCCTTTGTCTTTTATTCGGTTTCCTTTTTGTTTATCTTTCTCCTTTCATAGAAAAATTCTCCAGTAGAGTCTGTTTGGTCAGAACAAGTGAGAAATGACTTCAAAATCTGCCATCAGCTTTCCAATTATGCAAGACCAGATCCGATTAGAACATCCAAATGGTCTAAATCAAGAAAGAACAACGCGGAGAGCAATGGGCATGATTTGGGGAAACTCATATGAGACTAAAAGGTCGTGGAAATGTCAGTTTCCGAGTTATGCCACAAAAGAAAAGGGATAAATGGAAAAACCATCCCCAGCAGCAAAAGGGTGTTTCAATGACACCAATAGACAGAGAAAATGGTTGATCAATGAACATGCACGATCTTCAAGTTACATCAGCTGTCATGGAAATGCGTGAGGTCAAATAAGGAGACTAGGAAAGTGGTCAAGAGGTTTGGAAATAATGAATCGTCAAGAAGGGCGGAAGGTATCAGCCCAAGCTTCGAGATGGACAGACAACGCATAGATGGAGAATGGTTGATGGCATCCCCAGCAGGAGTATCACAACTAACCACCACGTTTTAAACTGACCAAATTTTCTTTGATTTGAAGCAGGGACAGGGAATACTACCGATGACAGAAAGATGCGCCGCAAGAAAGATTGTCAAACTGGGGCAGAAAATTTTCGTTCATTTCGAAAATTTTCAAGAAGTCTAACACGAGTTTTGTGAAAATCAGTATCCCCAGCAGTTTCTCGGAGAAAGGCAAAACGAGTTTTGAGGGAGGTAGTCTTTGAAGGAAGAAGCTAGCAAAACAAAGAAAAAAAAAGTTTTGCAAAAGGAAACAATTTGCAGAGGAATGAAACATCCTACTTAAAAGGAAGTAGTTTTGGAAGGAGTAAGATAACATATTTTACTCAGCAGAGTTATCCTCAGCAGTGTTATCCCCAGCAGTGTTACTCAGCGGTTCGCAGTGTTATCCCCAGCAGATCATCGAGATGTGGAAGCATCCTCGACAGATTTTCGACCAAATTCCAAGAGGGTCGGACAACACAGATTGGAGAAAGAAGAGAAGGAAAATTCATCCCCAGCAAAATAATCCCCAGCAAGTTTTGAGGTAAGATATTTTCAAGTTTTGAGGATATTTTGGGTTCATCCGCCCTCAAATAGGATATTTTGGGTTCATCCGCCCTTAAATAGGATATTTTGGGTTCATCCGCCCTCAAATAGGATATTTTGGGTTCATCCGCCCTCAAATAGGATATTTTGGGTTCATCCGCCCTCAAATAGGATATTTTGGGTCATCCGCCCTCAAATAGGATATTTTGGGTTCATCCGCCCTCAAATAGGATATTTTGGGTTCATCCGCCCTCAAATAGGATATTTTGGGTTTATCCGCCCTCAAATAGAATATTGAATTTAATCCTTTCTCCAAAGGACATTTTGATTTATTTCGACCCGAGTGGTCCTGCTTGTATGAACATTGCCAAAATATATGTTTCATAAATCATTGTCAATAGCATTTTATTTTCAAAGTTGTTGTTAAGATCAGGAGCCCCCCCTGAAGAACAGAATGACATTTTATTTTAAAAGTGTTGAAGTCAGGAGCCCGCCTGAAGAGAGGAAATGCGTTTTATTTTTCAAAGTTGTTGTTGAAGTCAGGAGCCCGCCTGAAGAGAGGAAAGACGTTTTATTTTTAAAGTTGTTTTAATCTCGCCAACCTAAAGAAAGGAATGGCATTTTATTTTCAAAGTTGTTGTTGAAGTCAGGAGCCCGCCTAAAGAGAGGAAAGGCGTTTTATTTTTCAAAGTTGTTGTTGAAGTCAGGAGACCGCCTGAAGAGAGGAAAGGCATTTTATCTTTAAAGTTGTTTTAATCTCGCCAACCTAAAGAAAGGAATGACATTTTATTTTCAAAGTTGTTGTTGAAGTCAGGAGCCTGCCTGAAGAGAGGAAAGGTGTTGTATTTTTCAAAGTTGTTGTTGAGGTCAGGAGCCCGCCTAAAGAGAGGAAAGACATTTTATTTTTAAAGTTGTTTAAATCTCGTCAACCTAAAGAAAGGAATGACATTTTATTTTCAAAGTTGTTATTGTCCCAGGCGCCCACCTGTATAACGAGAGGAATACTTTTCAGTCTTTACATTTCATGTCCCAGGCGCCCACCTGTATAACGAGAGGAATGCTTTTCAGTCTTTACATTTCATGTCCCAGGCGCCCACCTGTATAACGAGAGGAATACTTTTCAGTCTTTACATTTCATGTCCTAGGTCGCCCACCTGTATAACGAGGGAATACATTTCTGTTTTCATTTCATGTCCCAGGCGCCCACCTGTATAACGAGAGGAATACTTTTCAGTCTTTACATTTCATGTCCTAGGTCGCCCACCAGTATAACGAGGGAATACATTTCTGTTTTCATTCCATGTCCTAGGTCGCCCACCAGTATAACAAGGGAATACATTTCTGTTTTTCATTTTATGTCCTAGGTCGCCCACCAGTATAACGAGGGAATACATTTCTGTTTTCATTTCATGTCCTAGGTCGCCCACCAGTATAACGATGGAATACATTTCTGTTTTTCATTTCATGTCCTAGGTCGCCCACCAGTATAACGAGGGAATACATTTCTGTTTTTCATTTCATGTCCTAGGTCGCCCACCAGTATAACGAGGGAATACATTTCTGTTTTTCATTTCATGTCCTAGGTCGCCCACCAGTATAACGAGGGAATACATTTCTGTTTTTCATTTCATGTCCTGGGTCGCCCACCAGTATAACGAGGGATACATTTCTGTTTTTTCATTTCATGTCCTAGGTCGCCCACCAGTATAACGAGGGAATACATTTCTGTTTTTTCATTTCATGTCCTAGACGCCCACCAGTATAACGAGGGAATACATTTCATATTTTTGCATTCAGGCACCCACCTGTATAACGAGAGGAATACTTTTCAGTCTTATACTTCAGGTCTTGAAATCAGTAACCCACCGGAAGGCAGAAGGTTACAACAAAAATCCCCGGCATAACAAATTTTGATGAAGAAAGTCGTATCCCTAGTGGAATCGCCAAAAAGTTTAATGAAGGAAGCCATATCCCCAGCGAATGAACAAAATGATGAAAACTGGTATTCAGAAAAGCAAAAGGCCAGTGTCATCCCCAAGTTCTCGGAAGAAAAGCACCGGAAGAAACACAAGCCGACAAGAAAGCAAGGCAACAAGAACAAGTTGAAGATAGATGAGATCTTATGATCCGTAGTCTAGCCTAGCTTCTTGTTTTCTTTTTAGCACGGTGTAATAAATAGATCAGTAAAGCAGTGGTAACAACATACAGAAGCAGTAACAGCAAAATCACAGTCCCACGGTAGTCCCAGCTACCAAAACTTCCCGAACTACATTAACCTGATTCCCTTCTACCCAGGGATATGTAGGAAACCTTTGAAGCAAAGGTTCGGTTAAATCTTTTTCAAAAAAAATGCTTCACACGGAGTACTCGGATGGGTAAAAATCACTCACTTTATCTTTGCACGAAAACCCTTCGTGTCTTCGGGCAAAGAGGGACAGTTGTAAGCATGTGATTTTTGCCCTATGAAAGAATTACTCCCAAAAAAATTCAAAATAAAACAATTTTCCATTATGTGCAATTTTGAGAATTTTTGTGACATTTTTGGGTAATTATTTGTATTTGTCTGTGCATGTTTATTTTTTAAAACGATAAAAATATAAAAATATGTTGCATTTGCATTTAGGATTTAATTCTACAATTAGGAGTAATTAAGTTTGTTTTACCAGAATGAATATTACAAAAATATGCATCGTTTGCATTTTTAGCATTCAATGTCAAATTGTGCAATTTTGTTTTAATGGGTGTTTAATTATGTATGATAAATATTGCTAGGAATTAGTTAGTATTTTTGATAAGTTAATTTAGTTTATAACTTAATTTAG
Organism: Nicotiana sylvestris; assembly: GCF_000393655.2. NCBI lineage: Eukaryota > Viridiplantae > Streptophyta > Magnoliopsida > Solanales > Solanaceae > Nicotiana > Nicotiana sylvestris. The sequence continues at coordinate 91,962,416 of NC_091061.1, forward strand.
AATTTTAGTTTTATTAATTAGAAAGTAGAAGAAAATAGAGCAAAAAATATAAAGAAAATCGGAATTGGGCCTCTTCTTCAATTTCAAACCACAGGCCAAAAAAAAAAATACCCAACCTTCCCCATGACCGGTCCATTTCAACACGGGTCCACCCGGTCCGCCCCATAACCCCAAATGACCTAACCCCTCCTAATCTTCATTTTTCATTTCCTAAACCTAGACTAAAACCCATCTGCCCCCTCTCTCTTTCCCTCTTCTTCTCCATCACCTTCCCCAAGCAGCCATGGCTGCTGCCCTTCTCCCTCACACCTCCATCACCTTCGACACAAGTACACACCCACACAACTCCAAACAAAAAGCCAAGCAAGCTGCTTTCTTCTTCGTCGTCGAGATCGAGCTCGAGCTCCCATGGCGGCCTTCTTCGTCGAGCTCCATGTTTGTCGACCACCATGAACGATCCTGATTCATCTTCTTCATCATCCTCACGACCTCCAGCTCGAACACACAAACCAAAACCTAGCAGGCTCGGAACAAGAAGCAGGAGGAAGCTATTTGTTAAAACCACTGCTCCATCGCCATCGCTGCTTCTGCTACGTCCAAACAGACCCCGTCACTGCTGCTTCATCTTCTTCGTCTCCGTCGAGCTCGAGCCTGAGCTCCCATGGCTGCCTCCGCTCACCACTTCCATCTCCGAGCTCCAGCCATGGACGTGGGGTTTCGCTTCATTTTTCTCCATCCAAGCAACCATCTCGCTTCTGCTGCTCCTGCTGCATCCAGCCGAGACGTCGAGCAGCTACTTCTGCTACTCCTGCTGCATCCAGCCTCGTGGAGCATCTGGTTCAAAACCAAACTCCATCGCTGCTGCTTCACTTTTTGTGTTCGTCGCTTTCAGTCCAGTCCAAAAACAAGACTCAACCATCTCGTTTGTTTGAGCTTTGGTCGGGGTTTGTCGAAGCAGTCCATACACAGTCGAGGACGTCGAGTTGCAGTGCGTCGAGGTTGTCATTCGAACCCAATCCCTTTTAATATGTTAGGATTCCGATCTATTCTGTGTTGTTGTTAGCTTTCATTCATCTTCTGCTTAATTCTCGTTCCGGGTAAAAATTAAATGTTTGTTTTATTCTGATTTTTCTTCTTCTTTGTATCGTTGCATATTTCAAGATTAGGAAGTTCAATTAGTCTTGTATAAAACTGTGGCTATTCCCATAAGTGTTGATCATTGTATTGGTTCAAATGGTTTCATTTTGTGTATTGTTTGGTTTCCTGCTCTTTGTCGTTCATCATATGATTTTAGTTTGCATTTTGATTCAGTTAATTGTGATTCATGTTGTTTCAGTTTACTTTTGTTGTTAATATTGTTTTCTACTTGCTCATTCATTTTTTATCTAAGTTAACCAGGATTGGTTCCCAATATAGTTAACTTATTCCCATTAATTTGATGTTGTAGGATTCAATCTGTGTTCATGGGATTTGTTGTTTGAATTTGTTTAGAAATTGGTTGTATTTGCTGTATTTTGGTTGGAAATGGTTAGGTGGATTGGTTATAGCTGATGGGGGTAGATTGGTAAATTGCAGTACGTTCAGGGGTAAAATGGTAATTTTAGTATGGTCGGAGGGGTATTTTTGGAATTGAACATTTAAACAATTATTTAATCTGAGTGCTTTATCCACTGGGCATTAACAATATTAAAATAATATATTGTGGGGGACAAGACATAAATTAGTGGGGAGATGATATAATTGTTTAATATAGTGGGGGACAAGACATAATATAGTGGGGGGAATAATGTAATTATTTAAGTTAAGCATGAGGGACAAGACATAATGGGTTGGGAATAATTCTTTAGTTTAATATAGTGGGAAACAAAGAATGCAATGAGGGGAATATTTCGGGGAGTGGTTCAAGACAAGAGTCTTGTTATAAATAAAGTCATTCTTTGACACAAAAAGGGGACTTGGACTAGGACTTGGACTTGGAGAGAAAAAAGGAAGAGACTTTAGAAGAAGAAACAAAAAAGAAAGTTGAGAGTGTTGACTGAATTTTGAGAAATCAGAATTTGAGAGCAAAAGAGAAAAACAAGTTGAACTTTTACTTGAATAATTTCTGTTTGCCTTTCCTTGAGTGTTATTTAAAATCAGTAGACTATTGCATCTTGTATCCGTCTCTTTTCGGCTTTGACTGCGATTGCATTCCGGTACTGCTGGTTTTTCAATCTGTTACTGGGTTATTCTACTGGTCGTTACTGGTTTTGTTGTGTTGCTGAACCTGTTGTTGCTGTGTATTTACACTACTGCTGCTTCTACTAATCTTCATCTTCTTTCCTTGCTTTCCAAATACTAGGTACACAAACTGATACACTGGTTCATCTTGTAAGCTACTCGAAGCATGAATGCGAAAAATGAGAAAGATTTGAAGTTGTAGTTTAATATAGTTTTTTCTTTCTTTTACTGTCTGTATGTAGAACATTTTATGCACTGCCCATGTAAACTCTTTAAACGACTCACTTTCGAAGCTTAACTATATTGACTCGAAAGTATGTAAATAAAGTAGGACCTTTTCTTCATTTATTTTAGAGTAAAACAAAAAATAGAAAATGTAGTCATTCTAAGATTATCCTTTTTAAAAAAAATAATGAGACGAGCCTTGCCAAATAAAAATGCAAATTGCAGGGCCCTCAATAATTGGTCATAATAAATACTTAGAATTTGGGATGGACTGTTTAGTGAATTTCACTGCCTTCCCCAAATATAATAACGCGTTAGACTCTTTAGGCGCGATTTAATTAATCTTACCTTCTTAAAACTCGGGTGCACATTTATGTGACCCAAATCCAAATCTCAACGGAGTCGAAATGTGTCTCTAATCACTGGTACATTGATTGTGACGTGGTCTGAGATGCATGTCCATGACGTTGCAAATTCCTTTTAAAAAATAAGAATGAGATGAGCCTCGCCGAATAAAAATACAAAATTGCGGGGCCCTCGGTAAATATTTGCTTAGACTTCGGGATGGACTGTTTAGCAAAATTTCACGGCCCTACCCAAAGTAAATGATACACTAGTCGCTTTAGGCACGCCTTTAATAATTTAATTTTCTTAAAAATCGGGTGCACATTTATGTGACCCAAATCCAAATCTCAACAGAGTTGAAATGTGCCAACAACCACGGGTGCATTGATGTGACGTTGTTGGAGATGTATTTCCATGATGTTGCAATTCTTGATAAAAAGAAATATATAATAATAATGACAAAAGCGGTTAAAAGTTAAAACTTGAACATGAGCTCATAATTGTACAAAATCAGATAAACAAGCCGAATATGACAGTTGAGCGACCGTGCTAGAACCACAGAACTCGGGAATGCCTAATACCTTCTCCCGGGTTAACAGAATTCCTTATCCGGATTTCTGGTTCGCGGACTGTAATACAGAGTCATTCTTCTCCTCGATTCGGGATTAAATTGGTGACTTGGGACACCCTAAATCTCCCAAGTGGCGACTCTGATATAAATAAACAAATCCCGTTTCGATTGTCCTTTAATTGGAAAAACTCCTTCACCCCTCGCGGGGGCGGAAAAAGGAGGTGTGACAACAACAGGATCAAGGTCTAGTGACACTCTTTAACAGAGCATAATGAGTAAATAGAAATAGACCTTCACAAAAGCATAGAACATGAAAAAATCAACTTCATGCATCACTAAACTATATGGTAGCAAAGAAAAAGAACGAACCTTTTATATGTGAAAACGTTTCAAACACAAAGATGGAAATTCGACAAGAAAACTCGACGAAGCTAAATTGGGAACAGAGGACTCATCGGCCACCTCACAAACTCGACTAAAGAACCATGGGCAAGCAGGAACATGAACGGAGTACTCGAACAGAGCCTCACCGGCGACCTCGAAACCTGCCGGAAAACTCGAATCTTGACAACAGTAGTTTTTTTGGTGAAGAAAGCAGCAGGTTTTGGGGGTGCTTTAATGGCAAATTTCGTAGTTGTTGATGGATGGTTTGGTGCTGTTTTAGAGCTGTTTGGTGGAGGTTTTCAGCTCGTTTTTTTTGCTATTTTTGCTGCTTTTGGACTGATTTTCGCTGAGCTTTCATGGAGGCTTCAAGGTGTTTAATGGTGTTTGAGATGGTGGAGAAGATGGCTTCAACTGCGGCTGATTCTAGATTTCTTCGGGTGTTTTTTGTGTTAGATACTTTCTTCTAAAATATGTCCAAGAAAAAGATGATATATGAGGGTCTCTTTTAGTCTCCAAAAAACGGCTGAAACTTAAGGTGGGTCTAGGGTGTATATGTCTAGCTTTATTTTATAAGGGTAGGAATTAGGTTAGGTCAAATGGGGAATGGGTATGGGCTTAATTTTTTGGGCTTTAAGGGATTTGGGTCATGAATTTGGGCTAATTAACTTTGGGGTAGGAAGACTAAATCGAATTTTTATTTTATTTTTCTTTTTCTTTGGTTTTAAAATCTAATAAAATCCTAAATTACTCTTAAATCAATCTAATTTGTAAAAATTAAAATTGTTTATCTATTAAAACAACTAATTACCTTAAAACTAAATAAAAATACTACTTTTTAAAGACTAAAAGCTAAATATGTAAAAATGACCAATTTTGTGATTTTTCTTAATAAAATTAATTCATACATGCAAATTGGACATGAAATGACATGAAATTAAAACGTGACATTTTTTAATCATTTTTCTATGATTTTAAAATATTAAAAATGCATGAAATGCAACTAAATAAAGAAAAACTTCTAAAATCTCTTAAAAATCATTTTTGGTTTATTTTTTAGGAGTTAATTTAATGTAGGGCAAAAATTAGGTGCTCACAGTTGCCCCTCTTTGCTTGGAAACATGAAGAGTTTTCAGGCAAAGATAAAGTGAGCAATTTCGAGCAATTTTTGCCCATTTGAAACTCCATTTGGAAGCATTTTGAAAACGTTTGACCGAACCTTGCTTCGGAGGTTGCCTACATATCCTTGGCTATAAAGGAATCAGGTCGGTGTAGTTCTAGAAGGATGATGGAGTGATGAGTTCGAGAGTCGAGTGAGGTTTCGTCGAGGTTCCAGTCCGCGGTCCTATTATTACATCAAAATCAAAATGAAAAAGACTAACTAAACCTATCAGCTATGAGTTACAAGATTCTTATCTATAAATCTTCTGAAGCTTGATCTTGAGTCTTGGCTGGTTCTTCTTGCAGACTCCGATCTGAATCTTGATGCTCGTTAGCTGCGGACACTGGTTCATTTTTCTTCAGCTCTTCGGATCAAGGCGGGACATGCAAAGCTTGTGACATCAATCATATCTTGGGTAGTCCGCATCTTTTCTCCGTTTCTGCACTTAGAGTTCAACTTCTTTTCTTATTCTTCCTTTCTTTATTTGAGTTGAGACTTCTTCTTTTGGTCATCTCAAACCTTGTGCCTTATAGTGGAAACCTGTTCAGGCACCAAAGCAAACAAACGAACGAAATTTTCTGCCCCAGTTTTCACTAGGAAAATTTCGTGAGTTATTTGTAATAAAAATCTAAACTATTTCTTTATTGAAAGCAATAAAATCAGGATTGTGTATCCTTGGGAAAAAAGAGATTAGGGAGTGGAGCCCTATATTTATAATGAAATCAACTAGGGAGTGAAGACCCTATGTTGGAAAAGCAACTAGGGAGTAGAGACCCTAGGTCTAAAATAAATTCAACTAGAGAGTGGAGACCCTATGTTGGAAAAGCAGACTAGGGAGTGGAGACCCTATGTCTAAAATAAAATCAACTAGGGAGTGGAGACCCTATGTTGGAAAAGCAGACTAGGGAGTGGAGACCCTATGTCTAAAGTAAATTCAACTAGGTAGTGGAGACCCTATGTTGGAAAAGCAGACTAGGGAGTGGAGACCCTATGTCTAAAGTAAATTCAACTAGGCAGTGGAGACCCTATGTTGGAAAAGCAGACTAGGGAGTGGAGACCCTATGTCTAAAATAAATTCAACTGGGGAGTGAAAACCCTATGTTGGAAAAGTGACTAGGGAGTGGAGACTCTATGTCTAAAATAACTTCAACTAGGGAGTGGAGACCCTATGTCTAAAATAAATTCAACTAGGGAGTGGAGACCCTATGTTGGAAAAGTGACTAGGGAGTGGAGACCTTATGTCTAAAATAAAATCAACTAGGGAGTGGAGACCCTATTTTGGAAAAGCAGACTAGGGAGTGGAGACCTTATGCCTAAAATAAAATCAACTAGGGAGTAGAGACCTTATGTTGGAAAAGCAGACTAGGGAGTGGAGACCCTATGTCTAAAATAAAATCAACTAGGGAGTGGAGACCCTATGTCTAAAATAAAATCAACTAGGGAGTGGAGACCCTATGTTGGAAAAGCAGACTAGGGAGTGGAGACCCTATGCCTAAAATAAAATCAACTAGGAAGTGGAGATTCTATGTTGGAAAAGTAGACTAGGGAGTGGAGACTCTTTGTCTAAAATAAAATCAACTAGGGAGTGGAGACCCTATGTTGGAAAAGCAGACTAGGGAGTGGAGACCCTATGCCTAAAATAAAATCAACTAGGAAGTGGAGACTCTATGTTGGAAAAGTAGACTAGGGAGTGGAGACCCTATGTCTAAAATAAAATCAACTAGGGAGTGGAGACCCTATGTTGGAAAACAGACTAGGGAGTGGAGACCCTATGCCTAAAATAAAATCAACTAGGGAGTGGAAAACCTATGTTGGAAAAACAGACTAGGGTGTGGAGACCCTATATTGGAAAAGCAGACTAGGAAGTGGAGACCCTATGTCTAAAATAAAATCAACTAGGGAGTGGAGACCCTATGTTGGAAAAGCAGACTAGAGAGTGGAAATCTTATGCCTAAAATAAAATCAACTAGGGAGTGGAGACCCTATGTTGGAAAACCAGACTAGGGAGTGGAGACCTTATGTCTAAAGTAAATTCAACTAGGGAGTGAAGACCCTATGTTGGAAAAGCATACTAGGGAGTGGAGACTCTATGTCTAAAATAAAACCAACTAGGGAGTGGAGACCCTATATTGGAAAAGCAGACTAGGGAGTGAAGACCCTATACCTAAAATAAATCAACTAGGGAGTGGAAACCCTATGTTGGAAAAGTAGACTAGGGAGTGGAGACCCTATGTCTAAAATAAAATCAACTAGGGAGTGGAGACCCTATATTTAAAAAAACGTAACTAGAGATTGGGGACCCTAGGCTATGATGATTTTGAATTTTTTTTTTTTAAGAAAATGAGTAAAAATGCAGGAAAGAATTCGGAGGAGACTTCCCTTTTGGATTGATTATTGCTGCAAAGCTGTTTCTAGCCCTTGCACAGTTTCTTTTTGTGGCACCTGCTTCTTGCAAGGTTGCTTTGGATTGCACCTATTTTATGTTTTCAAACAAAGAATAATTGTTAGTTTGAAACGGTGGTTGGTTTTGTGGCCTTGATTGTTTTGATATCGGCTCAACTCTTTCGATGAAAATCTCAATTGCGACTGCTCGTTTTCTGGGGACCGATTTCATTTCAGGCCCTGAGAACCTTTGTTTTTTTTTTCCAGATTTTTCCATGACGGTTGGTCGATAGAACTCAACCTTATCGACTTTATTTTGCCTTCGCAGGCCTTTCCCTTTTGACTTCCTCATTTTTTTTCTCTTTTTTTTCCTTCTTTTTTTCTTTTCTTTTTTTAAAAAACTTCGGAGCATTGGGGGACTTTTGACTCCTCAAACTTTGTCGCAACGGCTAGATGCGTGGGACTTAACCTTTTCCAACTTTATTTCGCCTTCGTAGGCCTTTCACTTCTGGCTTCTTTCTTCCAACTTTAATTTCAGATCATTTGGGTACCTTGGCTTTTCAAACTTTTACCGAGATGGTTGGCCACATGGGACTCAACCTTTTCAACTTCATTTGCCTTTAGAGGCACTTCAATTTGATTTTATCCTTCCAAGAGTTTTGATTTCGAAGCATCGGCCGCCATGGCCAGTCGGGGCCGACTTATGCCCCTGACGAGGCTGGGTGCCTTTTGCATATTAGCTAGTATCAAATGAGAACCCTGTAAATCAGTCTTACCGTCTTTTCTTTGTCTTAGTTTCGGAACAGGGTTAGACCAAAAGGGATTCAAATAAATCAAACAATGGAATGGAGAATAAGTTTAAAACAAGAAGTTCCCCTTTCGGGGAAAGGAAAGAAGGACTTATCTAGAGTACATGCGGACTTTAATGAACATGACATGCCTTTTGGACTGGATTCCTAATCTGTGTAAACCGTTCGACTCTCAGAAATTCATCACAACTTTTGCCTCAAAATCGAGAAACCTAGCCAGGACTCTGTCGATGCCGATGGCTGTGAGAATCCTCTTTTCGATCAGGGGTGCCCTTTGCGGGTTTTCTCGAGCTGACCTCTCTCATTTCTCTACTCACCATCGCCCTATAGTGCTCTCTGTGAGTTTTCACTAACAAGACTCTCTCATTTTGATTTCTTTGCTTACTGTCGCCTCACGGTGCCCGTGTGGGTTTTCATCAATAAGAATCTCTCATTTTATTTTTCTCATTTTGACTTTATCGGATCCAAGTAATTATATTCTTCGGTCTTTGAACATTCTCACCGATTTTGATCGGAAGGACTTGAACAGGGTTTGGATAAAAAAGGATTTGGATTGAGTTACAACTTTGGAACCTTTTGGGCGGGATCATCGCCGAACCATTATAACATCTGCCCCAATTTCGCTTTTTGGGGGGACTTTAGATTTTTATTTTGGGATGACTGAACCCCAGAGAGAGGCTGCCTACGTATCCTTTCGAAATCAAGTCGAACGTAGTTCAGGGAACGTTTTTTTTATTTTTCTTTTGTTTTTCTTCTGTTTTGTTTTCTTTTCTCTTTCTTTTTCCTTTCCTTTTCCTTTTTTTATATTTTTCATTTAGTTTTCTTTTCGTCCTTTTCTTTTTTTGTATTTTCCTCTTTCTTCTCTTTTTTTTCTTTTTTTTTCATTCATTTCATTTTTCTCAATAATAACTTCCAAGTTCCAAATAGGGTAATCAAAGAATGGGAGCCGGCTCAAAGGGTTTGCAAAGAGTTCATAGTGTTTGGGTAGCGAGAATAAAAGCCTTCTTCATCCCAACCGGAGAACATTAATATTATATAGCAGATCCAACATAGTACCTTTTGGCTGCATTTGCATTGATGGTTGTTTCAAGGACATTTTCTTATATGTGTCCCAAATACAATACACTCTTTTGGCAGTACTCTTGTTGTAATGTATGGACCTTTCCAATTTGGAATCAATTTTCCTTCAGATGTTCCGAGTCTTTGTTTTATTTCCTTAAACTTATCTTCATTGCATTCTGATTCTTGATTCATTATTTCGAAGTCTGACAGCATTTTAGGATCTGGGCATGAAGTCCGTAAGCATGTAATGTTATTGAAATCTACATTTAACGGAACTAAAAGGAGGATAAGAAAAACGACAAGATTAAGAAAAGAGACATTCCTGGACAATGAAATATTAATTTCATTTGATTTTTTATTTTCGATTTTTTGATTTTTTTTCAGTTTTTTTTTTAAGATAGAAGGGTTTACATCAGAAAGTAAGACAATAAAATAAAACATCCGGATCATACCCTGAGATAATCCGGACGCGGAAAGGATAGCAAGATTGGCTACTAAGACTCCCGTCTGATGGGGAACTTTCATGCTTGGCGACCATTTTTTGGCTTTTCTTTTGTCTCGGCAATGGCTCCAATGGCCTTTAGTGCCGAATCAAATTCCTCATCTTCAGAAATCATTCCGACTATTGGCCCGATGTTGTGGGCAGGTAACAGATTGTTCATCTTGAAAAACAATTCTTTTGACTTCAATCAAATCCACAACTGCCTTTTTGAGGGTCCAACAGTCCTCTGTACTGTGTCTCACTGCTCCTGAGTGGTATTCACATCTAGCATCAGCTTGGTGTGAGGGGACTCGAGGTTCGGGGCCACTGGCTGCAATAGATTTAGCCTGATTAACTTTTGGAACAAGCTTGAATACGATTCACCAATAGGGGTGAACTGATTTTTTCTAAAAGGCTCTCTTGGGCGAGGATTGTATTGGGGATCATTTGGTTGGGGATTATATGGAGCTTGGTAAGGATGGACATTTATAGGAGGTGGAGCTCGGTTCTGTGTATGATGTTGTGGCCGCGTGTAAGTTTGCGCGTTCATCACTGCATAAGGAGGTGGTGCCACGACATATGCATCATCTTGAAAGGGACAATAGTGTGGAGGGAACATAGGAGGCGCATATGATTGGCTAAGTGACCTGCGGGGCCCCCTCGAGCTTGAAGCCATCATGGCTCCGTCTTTACTCCCATTGTTGTTCATCAAACTCTTCGAACCATTTTGAGCAGCCTGTGATGTGGCTTTAAAAGCGGCATGACTCAAGATTCGACCTGTTTTTAAACCGTTTTCAACCCTTTCCCCAATTTGATAGCCTCAGCAAAAGGCTTACCCATAGCGGACATCATGTCTGGAAGTAGTCCGCCTCTTGGGCCTGTAGAAAGCCCGTGACCATTTCAATTTCATCCATTTGAGGTTTTACCCTGACAGCTTGCTCACGCCATTTGACAGCATATTCGCGGAAGCTTTCCGTAATTTTCTTTTTCAAATTAGACAAAAAGTTTCTATCGGGAGTGATGTCCACATTATATTGGAACTGGGCGAACAAAATCTTGGGCTATATCGTCCCACACGTGCCAATGGGTAATTTCTTGATCCGTATACCACTCAGAAGTGATTCCGGTGAGGCTTTCCCCAAAATAGGCCATTAACAGCTCCTCTTTTCCGCCAGCACTCCTCAACTGGTTACAATATCGTTTCAGATGAGCGACTGGATCTCCGTGCCCGTTGTACTTTTCAAATTTTGGCATCTTGTAGCCAGCTGACAAGTGGACATGGGGAAATATACAAAGGTCAGAGTATGAGACACTCTTCTGACCACTCAGACCTTGCATGTTTTTCAGGCTTTGTTCCAGGCTCTTCATCTTCCGAGCCATTTCCTCTTGCTCAGGATTTTTAACAACCTTTTCTTGCTCCCCCGAGAGATCATATTGCGGAATGAAAGAGCACGGGGTCACATATGTTATTTCTGATTGAAGATGTGGACGCTGAAAAGTGAAAATTGGAGGCTCAATATATGGTCATGGTAAAGTTGGTTGTGTTCTGGTGCAAACTCGTGCTGTAGAGAACAATATTGGAGCTGCTCAGGAAATTGGAGCCTGGGGGCAAACCACACAAGGCATGCCAGGATCATTAAACGGCATTGGAGGGTGACCGCATGGGATGAGCGGGTTGGGCACAGGGGTGTTGATGACCCCATTTGACCTGGGGATCAACTGAGGGAACCCAGGAATTGCACTCGGCGGTTTCCTACCATTAGACCAGGCGTCCCACATTTCCAATATGGGAGACACAACATCTTATTCTCTTCAGCAACTGCTGATTCTAGCTGCAGAATAGCTGATGTCGGGCTATCCTCAGGACCGATGATTGGTAGATTGCTTGCGGAGGCCATCTGTGCCTTTGGATCTTGCGAAGGAGTGCTAGACTACCAACAAAATCAACCACCAAAACCTCGCTAGTTTGCACACCCAACAACCTTGTTAGTTTTGAGACGCTTAACAGATAGGAAATCGCACGTTTGGATGCGATGCACCTAAACAGTTAAACGTTTCTACCATGTGTTTGAACGGTTGCATGTTTCATCCCGGCCTTAGTTAACCCTTTCAGTATGTACCCTTTTTCTTTTATTTCTGCCTCTCTTAATCACTCTTGATTTTTTTTCATTTCATTTTTGTCGTTCTTTTATTTTTTTTTGCACTCTCTTTTTTTCGTTTTCTTTTTTGTCACTTTTTCTTTCTTTTCTACTCAACTTTTTTTTCCAGTTTATTTTTTACTCAATTTATTTTATGGCTGTGATCGAATCCGATGGGGATTGCCTACGTATTATGACGCCGCATGAATCAGATCTTGCGTAGTTCGGGAAAATGGAATAAATAAGCTAACTCTTTTTTTTTGTTGTAATTTTTTGAAAGAAATGCTTTTAAAAGAAGAAAGGAAATATATATTTTTATTTTATTTTGATTTTGGTTTTGTTTTTGAAAGAAAGACTTATAAAAATTCATTTGCTTTTGATTTGAACATTGGAAATTTTTAAAGTAAAAAGAAAATATTTTTGTTTGAATTTTCATTTGTTTCTCTATTTCTAAAGAAGAAAGAAAATATTTTTGGATGTTGCCTCTTAATTTTCGAAAGAGGGACTTTTAAGAAAATATTTTGGATTTCTGAGTTTTTATTTAGTTACAAAAGCACTTCTAAAGAAAAGCGAAAATCTTTTTGGACTTCAATTTTTCAATTTTTTTTTTGAAAGAAAGACTTTTAAACAAGGAAAATTTTTTTTTTAATTTTTGAGAAAAATACTTCAAAATAAAGGAAACCCGTATTTTGGATTTTGATTTTTTTGATTTTGTCTTTTTATTTCTTTTTTCCATATGAAAGACTTTAGAAAGAAGGAAACTATTTTTTTTGAGTTTTATAAACTTCTTTTTTTTTTTGAATTTTCTAAGGAAATGCTTCTAAAGAAGGAATTAAAGAAAAATATATATTTTTTTGGATTTTTAAAAATTGGGGCCGGAACCGATGAGGTTTGCCTACGTATCTCACATCCGGTGAGAATCAGACTCGCGTAGTTCGGTCAGTTTTGACGGAACAAGGGAAATATGGCACTTGAAAATTTTAGCTCATTTTGAAATGACTTTTTTTTTAGAATTTCTATAGAGTTTAAGAATTTTCTAAATACATATTTCTCACTTTTTTTTGATTGATTTTTTTTTTATTTTCTTTCCATATTCTAGAAGTCGGTCAACATTCGAGCCGAAACAAACAGATGCGCAAGTAGCACGCAGGATGGTCTTTTTTAGTTTGGGTACACCGGTCCTAGACGGACCCAACCCCGGTGTTGAGTCCCCAAAGTCAGATGGATGTGGTGCAAACAAACGTACCTACTAGGGATCCGACATGAGGCTATGTTATTCTAGGTTTAAAAACCTGGGTGTATTGTTCTAAACCTGGCTTACCCGAACGAACAGCTCGAGCTAGGGGGGCCAACGTACCGGGAATACAGAAGCTTCACCAGCTTTGCAATTTGTCTGAACCTCGTTCTAAAATTGGGATATGACTCTAATAGAAAAGAAGTCACATGAAGTGCACACTTCCGAGATGATTTAGAAGACTCAGGGAGAAGAGGGTTTCGTAACAATTTATATACAGTTCAAACAATATCAAAGCGGTAAAAAGCAACATTTAGCACATTAGGCAGTGTTTCGTAATAATTTATATACAGTTCAAACAATATCAAAGCGGTAAAAAGCGGCATTTAGCACATTAGGCTCAAACATGTAAAAATCATATAATAAATAAAGCCAAGTATAACAGTTATCCTAAACTCGAATTCTTGAACCCTGAACCAAAATTTGGGTTTTTTATCCCCAGCAGAGTTGGCTTCGTCGAGTTTTCTTGTCGAATTTCCATCTTTGTGTTTGAAACATTTTCACATATAAAAGGTTCGTTCTTTTTCTTTGATACCATATAGTTTAGTGATGCTTGAAGTTATTTTGTCATGTTCTATGCTTTTGTGAAGATCTATTTCTATTTACTCATTATGCTCTGTTAAAGAGTGTCACTAGACCTTGATCCTGCTGTGACTTCATGAATGTGTGCACTAAGATCTAGTTATCTCTCTTTGGTTAAAAATTTAGTTTGCGCACACTAATTTTGCCTTGAAAGTTGATAAGATGAGCATGAGAATATGAAATCTGAGATTTCTTTTGTAAGAGTTTTCTAATTCTAATACTGTTAGTATGGATTCTAAGGTATTACACGTTGATAGACTAGGAAAGAAATAGAATAATAAGAAATCTTTAATGTCTCTCCCTACAGTTTTGACTTATTTAGTTTAGTATTCTGTTATTTTATCTGGATATGTATTTGTTTAGTTTTCTTGAATGGTCTGTATGTATATTTAATGGATTATTGAATTTTATGTTTGTTTGTTCACCATTTGTATCCATCACTGTGATATGCTTCTTTGTGGTTGCCTTGGGAATTATTCGTTGAAATGAAATGGAGCATGAAAGTTTAGTTCCAATAACTCACAAACATGTTATTCATGATTAATAAAATCATTATCATGATTATGGGTATGGTTCCCATGACATAGTTACGATGCTTAATTTCCTAAATTCGGGTGTGCATTTCATGTGACCCGACCATAAAAACTTCTAACAATATAAAATAAACATGTCGCAAATCGAGGGTGCATTTCATATAGCGTGGTTCGCGGTGTGTTCCAAAACAAACTAGTGTACGACAATCGTAACTTGTTCAAGAAATAATTCCATAAATCCATAAAAGCGGTTAAAATAATTAAAAGGCAGTTATAAGCTAAAAATGCATAATAGATTTAAAACATGTAGTAAATAAGATAATAGACCAATATTAATAGTTTAAGCGACCTTGCTAGAACTATGGAACCCGAAAATGCCTAACACCTTCTCCCGGGTTAACAGAATTCCTTACTTAGAATTTCTGATTTGCAGGCTTTTAAAATAAAGTCGAAATTTTCTCGATTTGGGATTTTAAAATAAACCGGTGACTTGGGACACCAAATAAACTATTCCAAGTGGCGACTCTGATAAATTAAAGTAAATAATCCCTCTTTGATTAATATCACTTTAATTGAAAAAACTCCCCTATATCCCCTCGGGTGGTAAAAAAGGAGGTGTGACAATCGAAGGACTCATCGGCAACCTTACAAACTCAACTAAAGAACCACGGGCGAGCAGGAACACGAACGGAGTACTCGAACAGAGCCTCGCTGGCGACCTCGAAACCTGCCGGAAAACTCAGATCTTGACAACATCAGGTTTTTTGGTGAAGAAAGCAGCAGCTTTTTGGAGGTTTTGGGGGTACTTTAATGGCAGATTTTGTAGCTGTTGATGGATGGTTTGGTGTTATTTTAGAGCTGTTTGGTGGAGGTTTTCAGCTCGTTTTTTGGCTATTTTTGCTGCATTTGGACTGACTTTCACTGAGCTTTCATGGAGGCTTCAAGGTATTTAATGGTGTTTAAGATGGTGGAGAAGATGGCTTCAGCTGCGGCTGATTCTAGATTTCTTCGGGTGTTTTTTTTGTGTTAGCTCCTTTCTTCTGAAATGTGTCCTAGAAGAAGATGATACATGAGGGTCTCTTTTGGTCTCCAAGAAACGGCTGAAACTTAAGGTGGGTCTAGGGTGTATAGTTCTAGCTTTATTTTATAGGGGTAAAAATTAGGTTAGGTCAAATGGGGAATGGATATGGGCTCAATGTTTTGGGCTTTAAGGGATTTGGGTCATGAATTTGGGCTAATTAACTTTGGGGTAGGAAAACTAAATCGAAATCTTTTTTTTTCATTTTTCTTTTTCTTTGGTTTTAAAATCTAATAAAATCCTAAATTACTCCTAAATCAATCTAATTTGTAAAAATTAAAATTGTTTATCTATTAAAACAATTAATTAACTTAAAACTAAATAAAAACACTACTTTCTAAAGACTAAAAGCTAAATACGTAAAAAATGATAATTTTTTGTGATTTTTCTTAATAAAATTAATTCCTACATGCAAATTGGACATGAAATGACATGAAATTAAAACGTGACATTTTTTTAATCATTTTTCTATGATTTTAAAATATTTAAAATGCATGAAATGCAACTAAATAAAGAAAAACTTCTAAAATCCCTTAAAGATTATTTTTGATTTTTTTTAGGAGTTATTTTCATGTAGGGCAAAAATTAGGTGCTCATGGTCTCGAGCCAACAACAACAACCTAGTATAATCCCACTTAGTGGGGTAAAACCTTAAAAAAAGAAGCCATGACGTAATTGGTAAAATTGCTGCCATATGATCTTGTGGTCACAGATTTGAAGCATAAAGATAGGGGATTAGAGGAAGAGATAGAGAAGGAAAATGGCTAAAAGTTGATGAAGAAGGAATGGATATAGTTTGTTCAGCCAAGTAACCCCTTATTTATAGAGAGACAGTGACAAAACCGACGGCGCATTTAATGTTTTTGGGAAAATGGACCGACGGCACATTCAATACTTTTGGGGAAATAGACCGGCGGTACATTCAATGCTTCTGGGGAGACGAACCGACGGGATGCTTCGATCTCTGCAAATGCCTACATCACGAGCATGACATCATCGCTAGGGGCTCAGGAAAATCAAGGCTCGAATTGTTTCGTATCATTTCATTCTAAGAAATGTGGGGACTATCTGTATACGGTCAAAATCGAGGAGGATTTTGGAGTCTTAAATCGGGCTATAGGCTCGAGTCCGGGAGGCTCGAGGTATGGGGGAGATCCGGCTAAGGGACACATACCTCGAGGAAGTTGATCAAAGGCCTGACGCGGTCTGCATCGAGGACAACATAATCTCGAAGTCAATCAAGAAAGAGCGGGAATTTCTCAAGGACATGTGGATCTGGGCATTAATTATAGGATATGAGTTGTACGAAATTGTACAAGTCCGTACTAGACCGTTATACACCTATACCAATAAGATTCTTTACCTTTATGAGCAAGGTACTATATTGGGGTTTTCTCCTCCTATATATAGGGGATCCCAATCATTTTGTAAAGAAGAGATCATTTTATAGCAATAGAACATTCTTATTCTTCTCTTATTTAACGTGCTCAGCAATTATTGCCTTTACTTTATTGCCTTTACTTTATTGTTCATACCTTCTTGGTCTTAGCTGACCTCGGGGTCCTTGGATAGACGAGCTCGAGGCCCCCTAATGTTTCATCAACACTGATTTGGTTCATTATTTCTTCTTACTTAAACTCAATATTACTTGTTTAATCACTAGTATTAAAATATATCACGTATCTTTAAAATCACAAAAATATCTTTAATTGTTACTCATATTTTTCAAGGTAAACAGATTTATATTTTTCTATTTATAAAGCGATACGTTGCAATTTGTGGCTTTTAAATTTAAGAGAGGGATTTGAAAAAAAATAAAATAAATTAAATTGGCTATTATGTATTAGTAGTAAACTATAATTGTACTCCAAAAAGATGAAAATAAAAAATAAAGTAGTTTGCTATTAAATATAAATTACGTTGTATTCAAGGAACTAAAATGGAAGGAAGGAGAAAAATAACTAAAATAGAAAGGAGGAGAAAAAAAATTAAAATAGAAAAGAGGAGAAAAAAGAACCCTAAAATAGAAAGGAGAAGAAAAAAGAATTAAAATAGAAAAGAGGAGAAAAAAGAACTAAAATGAAAAGGAGGAGAAGAAGTTGAAGTTATGTCTCGATCCCTCGTCATCCGAAAATGAATGGAGTTGAAGAGCCCCGCCCGATCAACCACTTCTGTCATTCTCTTTTTTAGTTTTTAGGGTCACATGTAAAATATTTAAGTATATATATATATATATATATATATATATATATATATATATATATATATATATATATATATATATATATATGTGTGTGTGTGTGTGTGTGTGTATTTTGTCGAGACTAACGGGGTCCTGTAACCCCTCAACCTACAACGTAGGTCCACCTCTGCTTGTTCCATTGTGTGGAAGAATATTCCACATAGGGCTAAGAATACTATTCTAGGATCACTATATTCTATTCTTTGTATCTATTCCATTCTATTAAAGTCCTCATCCCATTGTATTTACACAATTTTTATTATTAATGATCAACTTGCTCAATCACCTTATTATCTAAATTTGAACAGTTCTTCAATAAATTTTCATAAAATTTACTGTTATTCAATAATAATTAGTAAAAATACATAAGTTATCCCTAAACTTATTCGAAAATATTATTTATAAACTCTAATTTTATGGGTTACCTCTTATTCCTTATCCTTATTCAAAGTAGGGCCTATACCCTTCTATAAACCCAACTTCTTGTAAAATGATGTTATAAACACACTGTAGACAATAAATTTGCGTCGAGAAAATAAGATCAAGACCGAAAATATCGTAACAATCGTAGTATTTTATTTCGAATATTTGAGTGTACAATCTCTATGAATCCTCTGATTCTTCTTTTCAATTATAAATAAATTCAAGGACCTTTGAGGTTGATCTTGAATTTGTAGTTGTCGCCACGAACGATGATCTTGTTCTTGAGCTTTAGCTTGATTGCTTGAACTTGACCTTGAATTGTTCTTCGTTCTTGAGCTTGAACTTGATTTGTTCTTCGTTCTTGAGCTTGAACTTGATTGCTTGAAATTGAAACTTGTGGAGGAATTTGCAGTGTTTGATCCACGAGCTCTTTCTTGCTTATTGTTATAACTTCTGGTGTCTTTTCTGGGTTATGAAGACCCCTATTTATAGTTGTGGAAGGGAGGAGTTATGATAAAAACAAACTCTTTCCGACCAATCAAATTGAAGTGTGACATGGACGCATTTGATTGGCCAGAACATGTCACTTGTACACGTGGCATGATTTCATTGGCCTTTTAGTGTGACTTGGCATGCCTTGTCATTTCGACACGTGGCATCACCCTATTGACTTTTCCGTTTGACTTGGCGCGCCACGTCATTTAACACGTGGCGCCAAACTAGGTCTCTAGGAAGATGACATATTTGGCTTACTGAAGTGGGCTCATCACTTTAGCCCAATTAAATGGGCTAGTCCAATAAATTAAGACTTATTTATTTAATTCATATATATTTAACTTATATAATTAATTCAATTATATTAGTCCATAATATTTATTTGGACCAGTATATTTAAAATATAGTCCAAATTTATTTATTGAATTTAAACTCAATAAATTTTACATGCCTACAAATGCCCCGTACTTCAAAAATTGTCATGATATATATTTTGTTTATTAAAAACAAGGCTAGAAGTGTCAACTCATATAAAGATTAGCTTTGAATTTGTATGCTTCTTACGTGAGGCAAATGTCACTACTTTTTGAATTCATAAATTGTCATATTTGTCATGACATGGACAATCACTAATCACATTACTTTGTCCACTTAGGGGTCGTTTGGTAGGATGCATTACATAAGCTAATGCATGCATTGGCTTTGTGTATTAATAATATATTGTTTGGTAGACATTTTGAATCTATGCATTAGTTATGTCGGCATTAGTTATACATCCCATTTGGTATTATCCTATGCATAACTAATACATAGAAAATAATAGTATTAGCAATGCAATGGATTTTAATGCATGCATTAGCTTAGTTAAAGACAAAATTGTCCTTCAAAATTTATGCTTGATTAAAATATGCTAGTTAGTATATTAATGCAAGTTCAAAATAATCCAAACAGTGAGAAATAAAATTATATCCCTAGTAAATAAATAAATACTTAGCATATTTCTTTTTTTTATAAATAAATATTTAATTTTATTTTACAATATAGGTAGACAAATAAAATAATTTTTCTAAAACTGTTTCATATAAAAACATTTCTCAACATATGTTTCTTTTAAAAAGTTAGAGCGTGGACTAGTTTTGAGGGCATTTTTGTAAACAAACAATTCTTTTAGAAATTGTGCAATACTTTAATACATCAAACCAAACAATGGATAAGAAATATGTCAGCATAACTAATACCAGCATAACTAATGTAAGCATAACTAATACCAGCACTACTAATACACTCTATTCAGCATTATTCTTATGCACCCTACCAAACGACCCCTTATTTTGCCCAATCACGTTGTTTAACAGGGAATATTTTCCCTCTTTTTACGCAGATCCTTGGACATCAAGTCGGATACATTCGGGTAATTATTTGGAATCGAAATGCTTCAGGAACCATATTTGACTTTAAATTGGATGCCTAGTGCCATTCCCTGTAGATATAGGGAAGGAATTTTTTTGCCGCCTATACACATGATCCCACATCGGTAGTTACTGCACACAAGTGGTACTTTACACACCTCTATAAACCCATGCTCATGTGATTGTTGAGCATTAATTCACAGTTTTGGCAAGCCACTTGAATCTAATTTTGTGGACTCGAAAGCATCTACGCGAAGGTAATTTCTTCTTCTTTTCTTGTGTTTTTCTTCCTTTGTTGTCTTTTTTTCTTTTTTTGTAGGTCAATCGAGAAAGATATGCTCTTGTTCAACAAGATGATCTATGCATGAAGAAGGCGTTCTTAGGGTGTGAGGGGATGGATACCTATCCCTGCCCAAATATCGAAGAGATTACTCTCAATGTCCAGACTATCAGAGAGATTACTCTCAATTTGGCTCGACTATCGGAGAGATTACTCTCAAAATGACCCGACTATCGGAGAGATTACTCTCAATGTGACCCGACTATCGGAGAGATTACTCTCAGAATGACCAGACTATCGGAGAGATTACTCTCAGAATGACCTGACTATCGGAGAGATTACTCTCAATGGCTTGACTATCGGAGAGATTACTCTCAATGTGGCTCGACTATCGGAGAGATTACTCTCAAAATGACCTGACTATCGGAGAGATTACTCTCAATGTGGCCTGACTATCGGAGAGATTACTCTCAAAACGACCCGATTATTGGAGAGATTACTCTCAAAATGACCCAACTATCGGAGAGATTACTCTCAAGACGGCCCGACTATCGGAGAGATTACTCTCAATATGGCCTAACTATCTGAGAGATTACTCTCAATGTGCCCCGACTATCGGAGAGATTACTCTCAATGTGCATCGACTATCGGAGAAATTACTCTCAATGTGGCCCGACTATCAGAGAGATTACTCTCAATGTGGCTCGACTATTGTAGAGGTTACTTTTAATGTGGCTCGACTATCGGAAAGGCCAACTTAAGATGCAAAGGGACTCATATGTCTACCCTAAGATTGGAAAGTTATAGTTCCTTTTAAGGACAAACCTACGAAGAGGACAACTTAAGGTACAAATGGACTTATATGTCCACCTTAAGATTGGAAAGTTATAAAGCTTCAACTCGAAGACTTTATGGACTTGATGACGTTTACTTGAACACTTGGAAAACTTTGAAGATTTGGAGAACTTTACAGACTTTAACCTGAAGACCGACAAACTTGAAGATTCGGCGGACTTTGATGTTTCAACCTGAAGATGACAAACTTGAAGATTCGGCAGACTTTGATGTTTCAACTTGAAAAATTTGAGGGCTCAAATATTTCCACTTGAAGACCGACGACTTTGAGGACCTCAACTTGAAGATTTCAACTTGAAGATTTGGAGGTTTAAATATTTCGACTTTAAGACCAACGAATTTGAAGACTGAAATTTGAAGTCTGGCGGATTTGAAGACTTCAACTTAGAGACTTGGAGGGCTTAAATATTTCAACTTGAAGGGTGGCGAACGTGAAGACTTCAACTTGAAGACCGACGAACTTGAAGATTTCAACTCGGAGACTTCAAGGGCTTAAATGTTTCAGCTTCTCTTTTGCTTTAAATTGTTCGACTTTTATCTTAGTCGTATAATTTTCAGCTTTAAGCGCTTGTAACAAAAGATTCATATTTTGTCTTGGGAGAGTTCAAATAATGAACCGTTTGAGTTTTCGAAAATTAGACTTCAACTTCTAATATTTATCCAAAATTTAGAACCAAACACCTTTAGAATCGCCCCAGATAATATTTTGAAATCAACTCAAGAGTTCACCATGTTGAAAATTTCAGATTTGCGCAGTCTAACAAAAAAAAATCATATCTTGGTGTAGAAATATCGAAATTGCAAACCATTTGATTTCTTGAAAACTAGACTTCAAAATCTAGAACATATCCAAAATTCTCAATCAAACAATTTCAGAATCGTCCCAGATAATATTTTGAAATCAACTTTATATTGCACCACGCTATCAATTCTAGATTTGCGCAGTCTCACCAAAAAATTCATATCTTGGTATGGAAGACTCGAGATCGGAAGATGTCTTACTTGCCATCAATAAAAATTTAAGAGCTATATTCTTACAAATATCGTGGGTTCAAGTCTCACTGAATTTGAAACGTTGTGCCAAGCAATCTTTTCCTTATACTTGTGTTTCCTTTTGATGTCTCTCTTCTCTTCCCATTTTTTTAAGGCAGAGGGAGGACTTAGAGACCAACAAACTTGAAGGTTTGGCGAACCCGAAGACATAGAGAATCCATGGACTTCAATGCAAATACTTGACATCCTCCTAAAATCGGCCCATTGAAGATATCAATTTACCATGGAGGGTTGCCCCCTTTAAATCAAATGAGATCAAAGTTCAACAGGAGGACGACATTTTAGCTTTAGCTTACATTCCTTCATACTTCATTTGAACAACAATTGGGGCAATATATATCTTTTGGACTTATGCGACTGAACTTAGAATAAAACTTTAAGCTGCCTACGTACCTCGGTGAAGAGGATCAAGTCATATCGTAGTTTAGATAGGGTGATTTTTTTATGTCCTAACTTTTGCCTAGGCCGCCTCTTTTGAAGTTTTTAACCTAGCGGACTCTTTTTTTTTTGTGTAGGTTCGTACACAGTTTAGACTCATGTGGGCCGGGAGTGTAGCAACATGCAGTTTAGGCTCATGCGTCAAGGAGCGTAGCAACATGTAGTTTAGGCTCATGCGTCAAGGAGCGTTGCAACTTCAAGGATAATACTTCTTTAAAAACTTGTCATTTATAGGGCCGATTCTCATACCATCTGCATCAACCAAGTTGTAAGCCCCACTTGAGTAAACTTCTTGTACGATATATGGACCATCCCATTTTGAAGTGAACTTCCTTACAGGTTTATGTGAAGTAATTATGGATCTTCGTACGGCAAGGACTTGATCTCCTACTTGAAAGGATCTCGGGCGAACTCTTTTATTGAAGGCGCGAGATAATCGAGCTTGATAACATTCAAGACTCTGTTGAGCTTCCAACCTCTTCTCATCAAGAGCCTCCAACTCTGCTAATCGAAGTCGAGCATTTTCTTCATCAGTGATCCCTTCTTGAATAGCCAGTCGTAATGAAGGTATTTGACGCTCAAGTGGCAAGACGGCTTCGACTCCATAAATGAGTGAATAAGGAGTTGCATGTGTTGGCGTGCAGCGAGTCGTCCTATATGCCCATAAAGCTTCTTCCATACGGTCATTCCAATATCGTTTGGATTTGGAGATGACTTTCTTTAACAAGTTGCATAGAGTATTGTTGAATGCCTCAACTAGATCATTGGCGGTAGCATTGTACATCGAAGAGTTATGTTTCTTGAAGCCAAAGAGATCACAAATCTTGTTCATCAGACTATTATCGAATGGCTTTCCATTATCCGTTATTATATAACAAGGGATGCCAAAGCGATAAATAATATTTACTCGGATGAAACTTGCAACATTTTCCTTCTTTACTTCCTTAAGAGCAACAATTTCAGCCCATTTTGAGAAGTAGTCAGTTGCAGCCAAGATGTATAGGTGCCCACCAGAGGACTTTGGTAGTGGTCCAACAACATCCAATCCCCAAGCGTCAAACGGTCAGGATGCAACAGTCGGGTGCAACACTTCAGGAGGTTGATGAATAAAATTCGCATGGAATTGACAAGCCTTGCATCTTCGAGCATAGTCCAAGAAATCTTTTACCATCGTTGGCCAATAGTATCACATCCTTTTCATATGAAAGTGGAGCTTTGGTTCAGACTAGTGTGATCCATATACCCCAAAATGCGCTTCTTGCAAAGCTTGGAGTGCTTCACCTTCCCCTAAGCATCATAAGAGTACTCTCTCGAATGATCTTCTGTATAGGGTATCTTTGTAGTAAAGGAAGCGAGGTGCACGACGACGGATTTCAGTTCTTCTCCGCAGATTTTCTAGAAGCATCTCATAGCATAAGTAGTCGATAATGGGTTGTCTCCATTCTTCTTTCTCGACTTCAGAAATAGCGACAAGATGCTTAAGTTCATTTTCTTCACCTCCAACCTCATTTGGCAGCGGTACTACCCATTTTTGGCAGATAGTAACTTGTGCTTGATAAGGCAGGGTTAAAGATGAAGCTAGGGCAGCTAAAGCATCTGCCTTCTTATTTTCTTTCCTTGGCACATGCTGAATAGTCACATCATCGAGCCATCCTATTAATTTTTTAGTGTAATCATGATATGGGCGTAGGTTAGGCTTCTTGACCTCGTAACTACCTAAAAGCTGATTGACCACTAACTGAGAGTCACCAAAGACTTGCAATTGCAACCGCTTCATTTTGACAGCCATTTCGAGCCCAAGTATTAGTGCTTGATACTCAGCAACATTGTTAGAGTAGAGTTGTGTCAACGTAAAAGAGTAGGGCAGAACTTCACCTTGAGAAATGACAAATACTACACCAGCACTAGCTCCTACGCAATGTGCAGTACCATCAAAGTACATCTTCCATGGAGGCTGAACTTCGATGACCATGGCGTCCTCATCAGGTAGTTCATCAGTTAGCTCCCAATCATCAGGCATAGGGTGATCTGCTAAGAAGTCCGCTAACACTTATCCCTTTATAGCCTTTTGAGGGATGTGTACGATTTCAAATTGTTGAAACTTGAGATATCACCTTGTTAGTCGATCACTAAGGACAGGTTTTGACCTAACAAACATGATGGGATTTGCTCTAGAAACCAAACGAACGACATGAGCTTGAAAGTAGTGCTTCAACTTTTGGATTGAGAGGACTAGCGCCAAACATAACTTTTCAATTGGCGAATAATTTAGCTCATTTGGTGTCATTATCCTGCTCAAGTAGTAAAGGGAGTTTTCTTTCCCTTTACTATTTTCTTGGGCCAGTAGCGCTCCAACAGACCTTTCTTGTGCTGAAATGTATAGTATCAATGACTTTCCAAGTATAGGGGCTGCCAGAACTGGAGGCTTCATCAAGTAGGATTTAATGCTCTCAAAGGCATTGCTACACGCTTGGTCGCATTTGAAAGGGACACCTTTCTTCATAAGACGACTGAATGGTTGGCACCTCCCAGCTAGGTTTGAGATGAATCTCCTAAGATACGCTAACTTTCCCTGCAGACTTTTCAATTCGTGAATGTCCCGAGGTTCAAACATTTTCAAGATTGCATCAACTTTGGCTTGATCAATTTCAATCCCTCGATGTCGAACAATGAAACCTAGGAACTTTCCAGAAGTAACTGCAAAGGCGCATTTCAATGGGTTCATCCTAAATTGGTACCTCCGGAGCAACTCAAACACCATTCTCAAGTCTTTCAAGTAGTCTCCCTTCTCTCTTGATTTTACCACCAACTAGTCAACATAGCATTCGACATTCGTGTGGAGAAGATCATCAAAAATATTCTGCATAGCCCTTTGGTAAATAGCATCAGCATTTTTCAAGCCAAAAGGCATTACCTTGTAGCAATAAATACCCTTGGGGGTACAAAATGCAGTAAGCTCTTCATCTTTTGGCGCAATGCGAATTTGGTTATAGCTTGATGAACCGTCCATAAATGACATTGCCTCGTACCTAGTAGTAGCATCGATCATCAATTTTGGAATGGGAAGCGGGAACTTATCTTTTAGACATGCATTGTTAAGATCCCTAAAGTCAACGCACACTCGAATCTGACCATTTTTCTTCCTTACAGGACAATACTTGAAACCCATGTTGGGTATTTAACTTCACGAATAAAGCCAACTTCGATGAGTTTGTTAACTTCAATTTCAATCAAAGGGAACCAAGTCCGGCCTAAAATGCCTTTGAGCTTGTTTAACAGGTTGAGCACTATTTTTGACTGCAAGGTGATGAACTGCTACTTTCGGGTCCAAGTCAGGCATCTTTTTGTAACTCCAAGCGAAGACATCCCTAAACTCCTTGAGTAACTCAATATAAATGCTCTCTTCATCAGCTTCTAGTAAAGCACTTAGGTAGGTGGGTCTTGGTTCTTCATCGGTGCCAAGGTTAACTTCTTTTAAGGCATCAACTGTCGTCTTCACTCCTTCTTCAAGTTTAGGTGGAGCATCTTTCACATCTGCATCTTCTTGAGGGTCCCCATCGTCGAAGGATATGTGATAACATGGCGAAACATCCTCCAATTTTGCATTATCTTCCATTGAAGATAGAATGCCATTCTCGACTTGTACAGTAACATGATACGAAGAACCCACAAGTTTTGTTTCCGATAGTTCGTTCATGGTAATACCAAGTTCTTTCACAGCGTGAATTGGAAAGATGTTTACCGAGGATTCTCCATCAACCAAAATTCGATTTACCCTTTCATCACGCATATATCCAACCAGGTACAATGGGCGGTTATGAAGAGTGTCACCTAGCAGAAGATTGTCATTTGTGAACGTGACTTTTTCCTCACACACATTAGCTTCTTGAGGAGTGGACTCGAGCTTTTCCGAAGATGATGCCAATGGTAGGTCATCACTCTTTTCTTCCCCTTTATCAGCATTGCAACAAGAGGCCTCAATACCATCACGGGAAATCTTCATGCGGAACCAAGATGGCAAGAAATCCTCCAAGGTCACTATATATCGTGGCTTTGAGGGTGGTGCATCTTCACTTTTGCTTTTTTCAAACGCCTAACTAGATTCTTTTTCGTTGGTCTTTTTACCATCATCTTCCTTGTTGGTTGTTCTATTGATTCTTTTCATGGGCTCATTTTGTGGCACCTACGACGAGTCACCAACGTCCAACCTTCATCATTATCAGGTTGATTGTTTTCAACTTTATTGTTCACTAGTAATTTTTCATTTTTGATTCCTTTAAACTGCATAACTCATCTAGACTGAATGAGCCAAAGGTGATAGAGACATGGTTCGCGCTTGCTTTCTCATCTTCAAGCATGATCTTCTTTTCACGGGCTAAGTCCATAACTTTGTCCTTGAAGACAAAGCACTTCTCCAGAGGGTGGCTTACAAGTCGGTGATATTTGCAGTAATTTGGGTCATTTATTTTCCCAACTTCATTTGGTAGCTTCATCTCTGGAAGCTTAATGAGATTTAACTCGAGGAGTTCTTTGAAAATGGATGGCACATCAGAGTCCAGGAATGGATCCTCTTTCTCCTGCATTTCTTTTAGATTCAACTTTCCACTTGGCTTATCTTGAAAAGAAGTGGATTTCATACTCTGCTTCTTGCTTACCTTCGTCGTGAACTTCATAGGTGACGTGTTGACATTCATAGCTTCTTTGCTTTCAGACTTGGGTACGAACTTGCCCCACTTCCTGACTTCTTGCTTGTCATTTCCTTTGCGAGGTTCATTGATGGGCAGACTTTCATTTCCAGCGGATGCCATGCTCAATTCCATGTCATGGGCACGAGTTGCAAGTTCTTCAAATGTGCCAGGCTTGATACCTTGCAAGATGTAGTGCAATCCCCAATGCATGCCTTGGATGCACATCTCTATGCATGAAGCTTCACTAAGCCTGTCTTTGCGGTTGAGGTTTGCATTCCTCCAACGATTGATAAAGTCGATAATTAGTTCCCCCTTTCGTTGACGAGTATTTGTTAGTTCTATCATACTCACAGTACGTATCGTACTATAAAAGCGGTTGAGGAACTCTTGCTCTAGTTGATCCCAGCTATCGATAGATCTAGCCTCGAGGTCCATTTACCAATCAAAAGCATTTCCTTTTAGTGAGCGGACAAACTGCTTGATGAGGTAATCTCCATAAGTCCCAGCATTGTTGCACGTCTCCACAAAGTGCGCCACATGTTGCTTTGGGTTACCTTTACCATCAAACTGTTGAAACTTTGGAGGTAGATAGCCAGCAAGCATCTTCAACATATCGACCCTTGTAGTGTATGGCTTTGCATACATAAGGGAAGATTTGGCAGCAACCTCATATTTGTTCTTAATGGTTCCTTCAATGAACTCCTTCAATTGATCAATTAGAATCATCCCTTCAGATGAGACAGTGATAGCCTTAGTGGATGTTACTTGTCTTAGGGGAGAGCCACTCTCTAGAACTTCTGGGAGCTTGCCAGGTGCATCGATGGATTCTTCTTCCATCAAGATTCCCACCCTATCTGTTAGCTTATCGATTCTAGCCTCTTGATTTTGCATGCGTTTGGTCAAGCTAGTGATTGCTTCCATCAAGTTTGTCAATTGCTCCTCCATGGATGAAGTATTTGTCACCATGGCTTGCATGATTGTCGTGGACCACAGAGAGTAGCATGGATTTTCACACAGATTAATCCTTTATCGGCTCACGCCATGTGGTGTAAGTGGGGAGGATCCATCACTTGAAGCATCATCATCTTCCTTCACGGCAGAGTGCTTGGATCCGGAGAGGTCAAGCAGAGCAAGAGTTTTCTTGATCTTTTCAGCAACATCGTATCCTCCTTCAGATGCATTTGTGGAAGATCTTGCTCATTTTGAGGATGAAGATCCGAAAACAGGGGTTGACGCGGACGACACTTGGGATGCTTGTTGTCCTAAAGAGCTTGCTTTGCTCCTCATAATTGGTCCGAAGCTTCCAAAGATAATATTGAGGATGCTTTCCACATCAGCATAGAACCTTGAGTTAGCAGCCTTGGTGGAAGTTGAACCGGAGTTGATTTTCTTTGAAGTCATTTCAATGTTCTTGGACTTTGGTGATTGAAAAGTTGAGATGAGAGGTAGAGATTGTCCCACTAGGCATGCCAAAATTTGTAGACAATAAATTTGCGTCGAGAAAATAAAATTAAGACCGAAAATATCGCAACAATCGTAGTATTTTATTTCGAATATTTGAGTGTAAAATTTCTATGAATCCTCTGATTCTTCTTTTCAATAATAAATAAATTCAAGGGCCTTTGAGCTTGATCTTGAATTTGTAATTGTTGCTTGAACTTGACCTTGATTTGTTCTTCGTTCTTGAGCTTGAACGTGATTTGTTGTTCGTTCTTGAGCTTGAACTTGATTGCTTGAAGCTTGAAAATTGTGGAGGAATTTTCAGCGTTTGATCCACGAGCTCCTTCTTGCTTCTTGTTATAACTTCTGGTGTATTTTCTGGGTTATGAAGACCCTTATTTATAGTTGTGGAAGGAAGGAGTTATGATAAGAACAAACTCTTTCCGACCAATCAAATTGAAGTGTGACATGGCCGCATTTGACTGGCCAGAACATGTCACTTGTACATGTGGCGTGATTTCATTGGTCTTTTAGTGTGACTTGACATACCTTGTCATTTTGACACGTGGCATGACCCTATTGGCTTTTCCGTTTGACTTGGCGCGCCATGTCATTTAACACGTGGCGCCAAACTGGGCCTCTAGGAAGATGACATCTTGGGCTTAATGAAGTGGGCTCATCATTTTAGCCCAACTAAATGGGCTAACTCAATGGATTAAGACTTATTTATTTAATCTATATATATTAGACTTATATAATTAATCTAATTATATTAGCCCATAATATTTATTTGGACCAGTATATTTAAAATATAATCCAAATTATTTATTGAATTTAAATTCAATAGATTTTACATGCCTACACACACCCTACCATATTTAATCAAAACTTCAATGCAAATACATTAGATGAAAAATAAAACATAAAAAATCTATGAAATGTTAGTGAGGGCAATTTTGAACAATGAGGGACTATGTTGATGAATCCAATCATAGCAAAATGTCCAAAAGGACCATGATGTGATTGTGGAATTTAAGTTATATGTACTCTGACGATATAATTTTTTTTATAACATCAATATTGTTTAATTTCCTATAGTAGGTTAATTACCTTTCTATTAGGTTACCTATTACCTAATTGTACAAAAAAATTATACCTTAGTGCACAAAGCTTAAACTCTAATTTCATGGGGATCAAAACGAGGTAAACCTTTTAATCAAACTAATATGGAAGATTTATTCAATTAATAAAAAAGGGGTGAAAAGAGTCTGAAACTGAAATGACGTATTTTTGGACTCAAAATACGTTTATACAGTTAAAAAAGTTACATATCTACATAAAACGCAGTATAATACTGCGTTTTATTTTAACGGAAAGTTAGCCGTTAAAGTTAAACGCAGTATTATACTGTGTTTTACTAAAAAATTAGTTTTTTTTATAGGAAAATGCATTATAATACTGCGTTTAAGGAAAACGCAGTATTATACTGCGTTTAAGCCTATAATAAAATATAGGGTCCCCCTTCTTCTTCTTCCCCACGACAGAAGTCATCATTTTTAAAAAAATTGCCCCACCACTGCTGGTCCCCCCCCCCCGCAAATTAAAAAAAATCTTGGGCCCCACTCGTCACACAAAAAGTGAAGAGTGTAGGTCCCGCATACATCCCAAGCCTTGGATTTCTTCTTTCGGGGTCAAAAAGTCGATTTGGATCTATTTCAAAAAACATAAATCGAGGTATTTCGATTTTGTTTATGTCGAAACTCGTAGAGCATATGCATATTTGTTTTGTTGAATGTGTTTCCACGTTGAATTGTGTTATATTTGCGTTTAAATTTGTATGTTATTTTTACCCGGATTGAATTATTAGCCTTGGGACAAAAAATAGTTAAAACTTGATAAATAATTTTTATTGTTAATGAAATTGTCACAAATATTTTTTACTGCATTATATGTAATTTCGAGAATGTTATGTTCATATATTTGTTGTTTTTATTTAGTTCAGATTATTTATTTGCTTAAGAATAGTGGCCTTTTAGCGTAGTAAAATATAGAGTCTTTTAGTATAGTAAAATATATAGCCTTTTAACATAGAGTCTCTGTAGTTTAAGTATGTACTAACTACAAACTCTATCCAATTACACTTTACAAAATTAATTATTTAATTTATAAAATAAACTTACAAAACTAACAAATTAATATATGTTGTCAAATTAACTCAAATATCGAGCCTGAAACTCATAGATAATTACTCAGTCCAATTAAATAATTAATTATTTAATTTATTAAACTAAAGTTTTTTTAAACTTATTGAAATTGACACACATGATAATTAAGGATAGCTTGGTGCTACTGGGCCTCAAATATCGAGCCTGGAACCCATAGATAATTACTCAGTCCAATTAAATAATTAATTATTTAATTTATTAAACTAACAAAATTTTAAACTTATTGAAATTGACACACATAATAATTAAGGATAGCTTGGTGCTACTGGGCCTCAAATATCGAGCCTGGAACCCATAGATAATTACTCTGTCCAATTAAATAATTAATTATTTAATTTATTAAACTAACAAAATTTTAAACTTATTGAAATTGACACACATAATAATTAAGGATAGCTTGGTGCTACTGGGCCTCAAATATCGAGCCTGGAACCCATAGATAATTACTCAGTCCAATTAAATAATTAATTATTTAATTTATTAAACTAACAAAATTTTAAACTTATTGAAATTGACACACATAATAATTAAGGATAGTTTGGTGCTACTGGGCATCAAATATCGAGCCTGGAACCCATAGATAATTACTCAGTCCAATTAAATAATTAATTATTTAATTTATTAAACTAACAAAATTTTAAACTTATTGAAATTGACACACATAATAATTAAGGATAGCTTGGTGCTACTGGGCCTCAAATATCGAGCCTGGAACCCATAGATAATTACTCAATCCCATTAAATAATTAATTATTTAATTTATTAAACTAACAAAATTTTAAACTTATTGAAATTGACATACATAATAATTAAGGATAGTTTAGTGCTACTGAGCCTCAAATATCGAGCCTGGAACCCATAGATAATTACTCAGTCCAATTAAATAATATTTAATTTATTACAATAGACGACATGGACTTGCCGCATGTACATCCTGGACCAGCCGAGGATCAGATATTAGTGTTAAAGGGCGACCATAAGTCCTCCTATGTCTCGGAGGGACATCTATTGGATCAGACTCTCCGCGCCAGGAGACCGGACGATTTGTGGGACTTTTTGAGGGAGAGACATTTCCATCCCCACGTAGTCGATCGCCTAGAGGCTACGGGCTTCCTTAGGATTTTTGGATTGGGCGGATGCAGCTCGATTGGTCTCTCATCATGGCGTTGATAGAGCGGTAGCGACCAGAGACACACACTTTTCACCTGCCCACTGGAGAGGCCACCATCACGCTTGAGGATGTTCAGGTTTTGTATGGGCTGCGTGTAGATGGACTGGCCGTTGCACTGCCCAGTACATGAGAGCTATGACGCGTCCCCAATATTTGGATTTGCTGGGGCAGTATACTGGTTACAGACCACAGGGTGAGGCTGCACTTAGAGGGGCAGTCGCATTTCTGTGACAGCTATCAGAGAGCATATGGAGGTATTGCACCCCGACATTACCGGCGAGACAGAGGCTATCCATATTGACCGGTACACGAGGTTGGTGTTGTTCCTTATTTTTGGGGGTGTCTTGTTCCAGAACACTTCGGGAAATCTAGTGAGTATGCGTTTTCTGCATCATCTGCAGCAGTTAGATGAGTTACCCCGGTACAGTTAGGGTGTTGCTATTCTAGCATACCTGTACAAGAGTATGTGTCGGGCGAGCATGGGCAACCATGTGGACATGTGATTTTCTGCGGCTTCTACAGGTGACAATATTTTCGAATACTCTGTTCATTACTCCGAATTCTATATGGTCAAAATGACACTTAAATTTTATGTCAACCTTTTATCTTAGGTTTGGGCCTGGCAGCGGATCCTACCGTTGCAACCACCTCTACCACTACTAGAGTCGGACGTAGCACCTCCGTTTCTCCCTCTAGCTACGAAGTGGGTTCTCTGGCGTGGGAACTATCGAGGGACTGGTGCTAATCATAATCTCCCCCTTGTCAGGGATGTGTTAGATATGCTGGTGGCCGAACAGGTAAATATGTATCTAAACTTACTTGTTATAAATTCACTTGTGTTGCACATACTCACTTTTATGTTATTATTTGATAGTTCATCTGGACGACATACAACGATGAGTTGCTGGCTCAGCTGCCTCATTATTGCTCAATCGACCGACTGCTTTGGAGCACTTCCGTCCCGATGATCTTCTTCGATGTGGTTGAGCATCAAGCCACAGAGCATGTGCTTCGCCAGTTTCACCGTCCCCAACCTATACCGGGGGAGCCTGCATGGGTACATACACATTATCAGTGGGATGACCGTACCAGGGTGGACGATGAATTTGTAGGATGGCTAGAGCAACAGGTCCATATTTGGGACCAACGAGAGTACCGTATTCCGCCACCACCTTCACATATCCAGGAGGCCACTATTGAGCTGCATACATCATGGTACCACCGTCATACCCGACTGATGATCGGGAACCCCATTTATGTACTTGGCGATCGGTACAGACCATACGCCGGGAGGCACGAGGCACTGGTATGTTTTTGTGGCTTATTAATATCTTATAATTGTGATATAGTGTTATTTAATTAATATTTTAAATGTTGCGCAGGCTATTGGGCATCACATGTTCTACCAGTTGGGACAAGAGATGCAGCAGCATGGCGACAATGCTGCAATCGTTGAGTATGGCCGGCGGGTGGAAGAGCTGGCTCGTCGGACCTTGTATCAAGCGAGAGATGACGCGAGGTTGGATCACGAGGCTGAGTATGCGGTGCCAGAGGAGTACCATCGGGGTAGGGCTGTCCCACGAGGTAGGGGTAGGGCACGAGGGAGGGGTGCCCCACGAGGCAGGGCTGTCCCATGAGGCAGGGGTGCCCCACGAGGTCGCGGGGGACGACGAGGAGGTGGTCCCCAGCAAGGGGGCGTTGAGGCACCTGTCGGCCCACCTGTTGAGGCACATGATGAGGATCTTAGAGATGAGGATCTTGGAGATGATCAGCCGAGTTATTTCCCTCAGCTAGATGAGCCTTCCAGCAGCATGTCGTCGTATAACCTTCAGCTATCTCTGCCAGCATCGCAGGTCACCCGTAAGATACATTTTTGATCACGGGTACATTCGACGAAGATGTAGACCAGTTCTTTTTAGGCCCATCTACCGCAGTTGAGGATCGGCCGACCCGGGACGTGGATGGCGGGCGCAGGTTGAGTTATGCCTCATCCCCGACGGTTAATGCGGATCTATCACAGGCACATGTATGTTTGTATTATTGTAAAATTTCAATTTGTTTCTTTTCCTTAATGATTTGCCATTAATTAATTTTTAATTTTCTTATTAAGGCTTCGTCCCAACCCATCACGGAGGCCACTATATGCGCTGATGAGGACACCACGGATGCATATACTCAGGAGGCCGACGAGACCACGGTGAGAATATGTTTTTGACTTAACACGTACAATACTAATATACATTTTCATATGCTAAGCTTAGTACTTGTTTTGTAGTTTGTTGATGGCCCGACGACCTCTTCTACCGATCTCGCCAGCTGTACAGTCGGTGCTGTTGTGCATCCTCACATAAAGAGGAGACTTGATGATGATGATCCCGATAGTGTACCCGGGCGACAGGGGATGCGACTCAGGCCAGCAAGAACACTGAAGCACACAAGCTGCGGGACTCATTGATTTACTTATATTTGTACTTTGTGTAAATACTACATTATGTAAATAATGGCAACAATTCTATTTTAACAATAATTTTATTTTAACTGTGTTTGAACAACAATTTTATTTTAACAATATAACACAAACACAAACATAACAAACCTAACACAACACAAACAATACAACTAATGAAAACACTTGACAAGAGAAACATAAAGATACACTACTAAGAGCAACGCGTACATGCCATTGTTTAGTCACGACCGCCTAGTATTCTCTGCTCCAACCACTTGAGCTGGTCTTCCAGTTTTTTTCTCTCTTCTTCCACCTCCTTGAGTTTCGCCTTCAACTCCACAATTTCTTGCTTGGATTGGCGCTCTCTGTCCCACTGCCTCGTACACACATTATGAAGATGATACAACTTGTCTTTGTAGTATTCCTGCTCACATGGTTCATCAATCCATACCTCAAAATTGCATGTAGGTACATCGGGTTGCCTTTAAAACTTGTTCATACACGCTCAGTAACGACGTCCAACTTCTTCCCACCAATCGTACATCATGCTTTTGTTTCCGCAGTCGCACCTTGGGACATAAAGGGGTTGTTGAGTCATTTCTTAAAGAGAAACTTTTGTTTTATGGAAATATTTGCTATAGGTTGTTGTTAAGCGCATAAAATAACTACAATGCAGCCGTTATTTATAGGCAAGATTTCATATAAAACATAGTATTATACCATGCTTTACATATTAAATTTTTCTGAAATAAAACAACTTTTTCACATGATTTTCAGCTTTTTCAGAACAACAAGACTCACAAAATGTAGTATTATACAATGCTTTACATATTAAATTTTTCTGTAACAAAATAGCTTTTTCTGTAGTCGTTTTAGCTTTTTTGAGAACGACAAGACAACTAACAAAACGTAGTATTATACCACGCTTTGCATATTACATTTTTTCTGTAACGCAATAGCCTTTTCACATGGTTTGCAGCTTTTTCAAAACGACAAGACAACTCACAAAATGTAGTATTATACCACACTTTACATATTAAACTTTTCTGCAACAAAACAGCTTTTTCCGCAGTAGTTTTAGCTTTTTTGAGAACGACAAGACAACTCACAAAGTGTAGTATTATACCACGCTTTGCATATAGTTTTTTTAAATTTTTAGATTGGTCTTCTTTAGTAAGACCAATAAGTTGAATATTTGAACAATTCTATGAAGAAAATACTACATTATGTAAATAATGGCAACAATTCTATTTTAACAACATTTTTATTATAACAGAATTTGAACAACAATTTTATTTTAACATGACAACACAAACACAAATATAGCAAACCTAAAGATACACATAACAAAAACAAACAATACAACTAATTAAAACACTTGACAAGGGAAACATAAAGATACACTACTACGCTCACGTACAAGCCAATGTTTAGTCACGACCGGCTAGTACTCTCTGCTCCAACCAATTGAGTTGGTCTTCCAGCTTTTTTTTCTTCTTCCACCTCCTTGAGTTTCACCTTCAACTCCTCAATTTCTTGGTTGGATCGGCGCTCTCTTTCCCATTGCCTCGTACACAACTTATGAAGATCATAAATTCTGTCTTTGTAGTATTCCTGCTTACATGGTTCATCCATCCACACCTCAAAATCACATGTAGGCTCGTCGGGTTGCCTATCAAACTTGTTCATACACGCCCAGTAGCGGCGTCCAACTTCTTCCCACCAATTGTACATACTGCATTTTTTCCCGCAATAGTACCTTGGGACATAAAAGGGTTGTTGAGACATTTCTTAAAGAGAAACTTTGGTTTTATGGAAATATTTGTTATTGGTAATTGTTAAGCGCAAAAAATAACTAGAATGCACCTATTATTTATAGGCAAGATTTCACATAAAACATAGTATTATACCACGCTTTACATATTAAAGTTTTTCTGAAACGAAACAGTTTTTTCGTAGTCGTTTCACCTATTTTCAGAACGACAAGACAACTGATAAAACGTAGTATTGTACCACGCTTTACATATTAAAGTTTTTCCTGATAAAACGTAGTATTGTACCACGCTTTACATATTAAATTTATTTTTTAATATGTAATTTTTTTATTCCACAATCTTGGTCTTCTTTACTAACACCAATAAGTTTAATATTTGAACAACCATATCAAAAGGTCATGTTAAAAAATAAGATGTAACCAGATTGTGGAACATAATTTTATTTGATAGATATTGCAACATACACAAGTACAAACACTTATTAGAAAAAACAATACGAAAACAAAAGACTAGGGGTATCCTTGATAGTTGGGTGCATTCGACGAACTTGCACCAGGAGCTGGATTACCACCGCCACGCACACCACCTGAATAAGGCACGTCCGAGCTTGGGGTGCAGAATTTTTTTATGTAAAACGCAGTATAATACCACGTTTTATGTATTTGAATTATTATTATGTCAGTTATCCGCAGAACACTTATTGGTAGGCCCAAAAATTAGTATAAAACGCAGTATAATAATATATTTAGTGTAAAATGTAGTATTATAATATATTTTACACTAAAAATAAATATTCTATGCAGTCCTGCAAAACTGTTATTATGGTGGGCCCAAAAATTATAGGGAAACGCAGTATAATACTGTGTTTTCCTTAAACACAATATTATAATACGTTTTCCTATAAAAGACTAATTTTTTAATAAAATATAATATAATATTGTGTTTTACTTTAACGGAGTTAACCGTTAAAGTAAAATGCAGTATTTTAATTAAAAATATAACTTTTTTTTAAAATTGTATAATCGTATTTTGTACCAAAAAAGCATCATTTCAATTTCGGACTTTGAAAACAATTGAGCACCGGAACCT
This sequence comes from Nicotiana sylvestris, assembly GCF_000393655.2. Lineage (NCBI taxonomy): Eukaryota > Viridiplantae > Streptophyta > Magnoliopsida > Solanales > Solanaceae > Nicotiana > Nicotiana sylvestris. The sequence continues at coordinate 91,999,711 of NC_091061.1, forward strand.
GAGCCGTCTATCAAGAAAAGTAGAGAGGAAAAATAAAGTCAAAGTAAGGACAAAATGATGGAATAAGAGTTAGTAAAGACTAGGACAAGGAGTCGTATATTTAAACGACTCTCGATAAAATAACACTACTATAATAAGCAAAGACATTTCTAAATTACCTAAATTATGCTGTTTCTGTCAAACTTCTATTTCCCGCAAAAAGCTGATCCATTGACATGAAGCTGAAGATCTCAGACTAAAGTTCGCCGACAAGATTTCTGCTTTCATCTTTGTCTGATATCTTTGCAGGTTCATTCTTCTTCCGATTTTTATGTCAATGTCGATGTTTTTACATATAGAGATGCTAATTCAGCGGTTTTATTCACTAAATTCTTCATTTAGATCATTGTGTTACTTTATTTCTTCGATTTCTTTATTTTTTTTTAACTTTTCATTAGCACTTTTTTGGTGCACAGAAGATTTTAGCTTTTTTTGTTAGCTCGTGCTAGTTCTAGGGTTTTGTGTTGGACAGATGCTAATTGTATTGTTGACTTGTCTGATTTCTCTGAATAGAAGAATTGGTTCCTCCATTGGTATCTGCTCAGTGAAATTGTTAAATTGCCAGAGTTATTAGTTGGACCATTTAACAACCCCAGGAAAACTTAGCTTTAACCCGATACTACTTGGGGTAGGCATATGAATTCTCAATATTGATTCTGCTCCTTATGAACCTGTTTCTTAGAATGCTTACTAATAACTCTTTCGGGTTCCGTCAGTAGGGGACTTTCACAAATCGGATCTTTCAATACCACCCCAAATGAAAAAACAAATAAGAAAGAGTTGGCAAGATAGTGGAGAAGGGTAGAGGGGCGGGCCCATTATCCCCGAGTTTTGAAGGCCGCAGTTCGTGCTAGGGGTTTGCCCCAGACCAATTTCTCGCTCATCAAAAAAAGAAAAGAAAAGAAAGAGTAGGGAAGATACTTGTGAGGGTGAACTATAAGCTTTAAAAATTCTGATACTTAGTGTGTTGTCAGCCTGTCACTTTCATTTATTGATACGTGATGATATTTCTGCCCCTTTTTGTGTTGTTTTATTGTGGAAATAATCTTGAATTTCTTTGCTTTTAATGCAGATTTCTTGCTTTAGGTTTCACTATCCATCAGAATTGAGGGACTGTTTGCAGTATATTAAGTTGCAGCAATCAATTTTGAGGGCAAATGGTCATGCTTACTGGTTCTAATGAAATGCTGGGATTCTTTCTGTCTTGAAAAAAATAAATTTATTTGCCATGGGCGTAAGCTACTTGTCAATTTCAGCATTCTGCACTGCTCTGAGCTATGTTGGACTCCAGTGTTGGATGGGAATTTCAGTTCAGAAACTAAAAGCAGATGGGCTCATTGGGGAGAGTATTATCAACTTTGGGAATGAAAGCCGTGCATTAGAGACTCTTTTAGGTTCACAGACCACAATTGCTTTGGGAGCCAATTTTGCAGTTAACATATTTATCCTACTGGTTTTGTGTCTTAAGGTAATTGTTCTTTGCACATTGAGCTTAATGGTGATGACAGATATTGTTACCATGGGCTGGGAAATATCAAACAGAGCATTCAGTTCTTGCTTTTAAAAAGCTCGGAGTAAATCAGGAAATAGTACTCATTCTATTATAATGTGCTCGGCCTTCTATTCAGTATACCTGTGGATAATTTTTAGTTGTTTTCCCTTTGACAAATGCACACAATTTATTATATGTACATGAGGGACATGGTTATGGAATCAGATTGAAGGAAAGAAGACCATATTAGTGTTTGTTCTAGCTTATAATTTAGTTTAAGCTAACACCTTTTGAAAAGGGGGAATCACACTTGAGGATGTTTTAATGTTAATGTAATTACAGCCAAGTAGACTTCATTCATCCTTGGATAAGTGACACGGTTACATGTAAGGACTACCAGGTTATACCAGATAAGCCCTAACCATCTAGGACAAACTGGCAGGATGTGAAGTGAAAGAGTGGAGCATGGTAGTCGATACTAAAGGGGTCAAACCAAGTAGTATTCACGGACAAGCTTTAGAAGGAGGGAGCTTGTGGAAGTAAATGAAAAGTTGCATTAAGGAAGTAAAAAATGAAGTTCGTGTCTAAAAGACTAAGACCTCAACCACAAGAATCATGGTGGTGGAGTAAGGAGGTGCAAAGAGCTAAATCAAAAAGAGAGTGGTGTAAGAAGTTACCAACAATCATCATAAAAAAGAAAAGAAAAGAAGAAGTTACCAACAACAGTAGACGGAGAAGCCTTTGAAAGCTATAAGAGAACGAAAAAAGAATCTTAACCTCAAGATTCATTAATAATCACGTTCTTTTTCTTTTCCTGTTCAAGAGAAAGAATGTGATTATGAAGCTTGAGGTAAAGCCTTAGATAGATCACTTCTACCAAAAGTAATGGACGTGGAAAGGAAATAAAGTAATATATAAACTAGCACCACTGAGAGAGTGGAGGGATAGATTCAACTGTAGATGACTCCTAAATAATTCTGAGAGGAAATAGTGTGATCAAATAGGAGAGATGAAAATCCTACTTTGATCAATTTCTCAGCACAAATCACGAGGACAAATTTTCAGATTTTCGTGCATATGTGATAGAGAGAAACCTTAGTATAGACTCAACTATAGATGATTCCTAAATAATTCTGGGAGGAAATAGTGTGATCAAATAGGAGAGACGAAAATCCTACTTCGATCAATTTCTCAGCACAAATCACAAGGACAAATTCAGATTTTCGTGCATATGTGAAGAGAGAAACCTTAATTACACTCTTAGAAGTAGGTCTACTGAAGTAAAGGAGGCCAAAGTAGCTGAGTTAGAACGCGTTTATTAATGATTAAGTACCAAGAAGGTACTACAACAGTATAGAAGCAAAGGACAACCTTTCAGCTTTACTGAATTGCTATCAAATCTCTTAATTTCTTCTTTATTGGACATTTATGCATGTAATGGCTTTGTTTCTGAATATTGGTGTGAACATTCGAAATAGGACCTTCTAGTGGAAGTTCATGGGAAAAATAGGTATCTCTTTGTGCACCTGAATCCTTTTCAAATTTTTATATAACTTTTACAACACAAGTGTTTTCACGACTTTTAAGGTATTAGCTATAAATTTAATTGGGTCGTCTTTCTCAGATAGATTTGGTCATCGACAATCTTTGTGCTTTCTGCAGACAATATTCTTTGGAGATTTGCACTCACCAGAAATACGAAAGCTGGTTGAGCGCCTCATCAATTATGTTATTTCCAAGGTAAATATCTTAGTTATATGAATAGTAGGCAGTGTGTAGAACCTTGATGAACTTTCACTTTCTTTTCTTTCCCTGTTGAAGGACTATCATTATGGGTCAAAACTCTACACTATGTGACAGATAAGGAGAGTTATGCAACATATAGTGTTGCCATTGTCTCATTTGATTTTACTTTTTAAGAACTTTCTATGGCCCCTTTAAATGGCAAGCAAAATATTATGTCATAGCATTGATTTGTATGATTAAGTAAGCTGATGTGTATAGTTACTTGTTCTCCCTTCTTTCTTGGAGCAATGCTGAGCCAAGTGAGTATGAGCACCTGATGCAAAGAAATTAAAAAGAACTAGGAAGGGCGAGGGATGAAGGGCTCTCTTTTAAAACTAGCTCTATTCCAATTTCTTGATAACTTGTTGAAAGAAGTGAGCTTTAGCTTTGTTAAGATTATTAGCTCCTCTCAGTCCTTGCTATGGAAGATCTCAATAGTTGATCTACTGGGTTCTTATCAATGAATTGAACTGAAGATGGTGATAGAAGTGAGCTTCTGCCTGGTTTAGGTTATTAGCACTTAGCACCTCTCAGTCTTTGCTATGCAAGACCCCAGTAGTTGATCCCGGGTTCTTCTTGTCAATTAATTGAACTAAAGATAGTGCACTGTAAAAATTGTTATAGCTTCAAGATATATATGCCGGAGGAAAGAAGGGAGAACCGGCATGCAATTATTTTGTTGGACTTGGACTTGCAATCTATAACGAATTTTTTTTAATATCATGCAGTCTTCTAAGTTCAGGAGTTGAAGATCTCAATTTCTTCTGATGATTTTAGCTTTCTCTGATTTCTTTTTATTTTATATTGGAAACTTTTGATGTGTTAGGATAATTATTCAATCCATGTCGGGTTCCAATTTGAGATGTCTGTTTTTAATCATTCTTCAAATAAGCCCGGAATGTTCACAAAGGTTACAGGGTAACCATCAATATCACTGTTGTCAGATTACTACATGTTGAAGTCCAACAACATGATATCGAAGGAAGAAATTTCCCAAGTTCAAGAATATGATGTGTCTCTCTTATTAAGAAAGCTTAAGTTTGAAGATATATTCTGTTTTTTTTTTTTTTTTTTTTTTTTTGATAAATGAAGTTCGTGCTTTTTTAAGCTTTTAATTCAACATATAGTCTTTGAATTGTTTTAAACTGTTGGCTTGAATGTGTATGTCTTGTCATGGCGATTTTTCACTGATGAGCAACTGCAGGAGTTCTGAATCACTTCTTTGCAATGATCTAGAGCAAACTCAGTGCTTGAGACTTACAGATCCATGTTTACATTTGCTAGTTTAATAGTCGTTACTACATTCATGTTGTCCTCTACGTGTAAACTTTATACTAATGAAGTCAGTGAAGTAATTATCACATTCATGTTTTTCTCTAATAGTTATATTGGAAGTATTTTAGTATTTCTGTCCACTGATAACTATTTCCAGGGAACTTTTCTTCCATTGGTAGTTCCACCAACGCTGTATCAAGCAGGCCTATGGTCAACGTGGCTTGTTGTTCTTTGCTTTCTAAAGGTATCTACTGCTGTGTTCTCTAAGCTTGTGAATGTTGGGGTTTTGAGCGTCTAGTCTTGGACAAAATCTAAATATATGTTTGCCCAGATGTTTCAAGCTTTAGCTAGGGATCGACTTGAACGACTGAATGCCTCTCCTTCAGCTACTCCCTGGACATACTTCCGTGTGTATTCTGCCTTATTGCTGGTTTTCTCAGCCAACTTACTCTGGTAATTCCTAGACCTAAATCTGTTTATTGTGCATTATATAATGGCATAGGTCACTTTTTTTCTTTTAAGACCATATTTAGTTTTTAGGATATAGAAGGTATTGTATGTGTATTGTCGTTGCCACTGATGGGTGTCGATACGTTATGATTCTGGTGTAGCTATAGTATCCATCCAGGATTCGTTTAGACAAAACATGGTCTTTGACTAGATAAACAACAACAACAACCCTGTAGAATCCCACAAGTGGGGGCTGGGAGGGTAGTGTGTACGCATACCTTACCCCTACTCCGAAGGAATAGAGAGACTGTTTCCGATAGACCCTCGGCTCACGAAGACGAAAAGAGACAATAGATCAATAACAACAACAGAAGCCAGAAAGATAATACCAGCAACGTAGGAAACAGAAAGTAGAAAGACAAACAATAACTGATTTGGAAGACAAACTTGCCCACAAAAGTTATCTGCTACTCATGGACAACTCTAAGTGGAACTTGTCTCACACAAGATACCTCATTAGAAGGAGTTTCCAACTAGCTAATAGATGCTACATGTGCCAACAAAACTCAGAGTCTATTAACCATCAAGATACCTCATTAGAAGGAGTTTCCAACTAGCTAATAAATGCTACATGTGCCAACAAAACTCAGAGTCTATTAACCATCTTCTTCTTCACTACCTAGTAGCCACTTCCATGTGGTCTATGTTTTTTTTCCATTATGGGAATAAGCTGGACCCTACCTCAGGGCATTAAGGAAGCAGTTGAAGGGTGGAGCACGTGGAAAGTTGAAAGAGCCATCAGGAAAATCTGGAAGATGATCCCTCCTTGCGTCTTTTGGGTTCTTTGGACAAAGAGTAATCACAGATGTTTTGATGGAGCTTCAACTCCTCATTTTTTGAAAGCTAAAGGTCTAGTGTACCGTTTTAGTTGGAGCAACCTAACCCTATAAATAATGTTGCGTCCTATCTAGATTTTATCAGTTCACTTACTTTGACTTAGGCAATACTTTTGTTCTTTTGTTTCTTTTGTTAGCTCTTTGTCTGGAATTGAAACACATTGTGATGGAGCTAACAATGGCCTATTTTGTGTTTCTGCATCTTCTGGATGCCATAAATGAATCATCTTACTTCATCAAAAAAAAAGACAAGCAATAACAATAAACAGTAACAATGGCACAGTACTACGAACACGAGGAAATAGTATGGACACAACATGAATCACTAGCAGTCTAAGACAAAACACTATCAGGCTAGCACCACATCCAGTACGAAGTAGAAAAATGCTCAACTACCTCCTAACCTTCGACCCTAATGCTCAACCTCCACATCTTCCTATCAAGGGCTAAGTCCTCGGAAATCTGAAGCCGCGCCATGTCCTGCTTGATCACTCTCCCCAATACTTCTTAGGCCATCCTTTGCCTCTCCTCATACCCGACAAAGCCAGCCGCTCACACCTCCTTACCGGATCCCCAATACTTCTTAGGCCGTCCTCTGCCTCTCCTCATACCCGACAAAGCCAGCCGCTTGGCATCCAGGCTCCTCTTTCGCATGTGCCCGAGCCTTCTAAACCGCGTTTCCCGCATCTTGTCCTCCATGGGAGCCATGCCCACCTTCACCCGAATATCTTAATTCCTAATCTTATCCAGCTTAGTGCCTGCACATCCATCTCAACATCCTCATTTCTGCTACTTTCATCTACTGGATATGATAATTCGTGACTGGCCAACACTCAGCCCCATACAACATGGCCGGTCTTTGACTAGAGAAAACAGAAGAATATTCTTACCAGATTCATTCGCGCAGCTCCTCCTACAACCTCAACCACCAGTATTGCCTCTATTAGGTCAAGGTCTGACCTTCAGTAGAGTCATTTCGTGATTGAAAGAACCTTTTTGGAAAGTGACCCATTCTGGAGTTGATTGATACCATATATTCAGCAGAGAGACTGCTACAAAGTGGAGAGTGAAAGGGAGAAGCAGCTTTAAGATGGCATAGGGACTGCTGCTAATCCGAGAATGAGAATGAAAAGGAGAACCAGCGAGTGATGAGGAAGATGGACAAGGGAAAGATGGGAAGGTAGGAACTGTTGGAAGGCTTATAGAAGAATGAATAGAAAAGGAAAAAAAAGGGTGACATGGCCTCCATGGAGATTGCAGATAGGTGAGAGCTTTCCCATTGTAGAAACCATTGTTGCCTTCTCCTTCTCTCCCTAGTCTTGCTTTTGTTTGGTTGGGAAGACTCTAGAATCTTAAAGAAAAAAAAGGAAAAAGGAAATACATATGAAAATGTTATCATTCTCAAAAAAAATAAAAAAAAAGGCGAAAAAGGAAAAAGAAGGAAAGGAGAAAGAGGCCTTAGTCCAGTGGGCTATCCTTTCTCTGAGTAGCACCGTATTAGAGCGAATGCAACTTTTAGAATGAGTTCCTTACCCGATAACAGTGTTATCAAAGGCGAAAAGCGCAAAAAAGCTCTAAGGTCCGAGGGGGCTTTAAGTGCAAAGCGCAAATAAAGCGCAGGTTTTAATGAGAAAAGGCGCAACCGGAGAAAAAGTAAAAATATGTATATGTAGTCCAAGACTAATAATTATACGTATGAATAACAAATATATGAACAAAGAAATTACAAAATAATTACGATAAAGTGAAATATCAATTGTTTAATGTCGCCTTTTCAGGATTACACTCATTGGTAAGGAAAAATATGCCTTAGAGCTTTGATGCGCCACTAAAGCGCCCACAAAGCGAGGCGAAGCGCTCAACATGTTTTAAGCCTCGCTTCAGGGCTTAAGCACGCCTTTGACAACACTGCCTGATAATGCATTTCCATGTATATAGATGATACAACTTGGAAAATCTGTTTTATTATGCTAACACACAAGGGATAGCGTTAGCTCCAGGATTGAGGACACCCGAAGAAGAGTGCCAGAAGAGGGAAAACCACATTGGGGAGCTTGTCGGATTCAATGTGCTAACACAATTGCCATACCAAAGGCTCGCATAAGGCACGTTTAAGGCCTGAACTTAGGTGCAGAACAGGCTGAGTGCTTCCCCTCACTTAACTGGCGCTTCGGTGCAGGCACCAAGGTGCTAAGGCATTAAGCTATCACCAACAGAGAGTAGCCTTGAAGAAGTGACACTAAACAATAAATGTTTCTCTTATTTGTAAAAGTTTTAATTCGTTTTTTTTTAATTTCTCTTATTTGACTTAGAGCCCTAATGGAGCTCAGCAATTTTTGCCACTTTTTGCCTTTGATAACACTGCACAATGGGAAAGATTTAGTTGTATGATTGTAGAAGAGAACTCATCTTTATGTTTTACCTTCTTGCTTAGATCATTGCTTTGGTAACATGAATAATGTTGTGCAAGTAAAAATGGAAACAGTAAAGGCAGGTCAGCATCTAGACTTAAGCCTCTTAATGGGGTACCTATTATGACACCAAGTCCTCAATAAGGCTGGACTTCCCTACACTTTGGCTCCTGAAAATCCATTTCCCTCAGCTCTCTGCTTCCCTTTTCGAAACCTTCATTCCTTGGCGGAGGCCTGGAATTAGTGATTTGCATCTTTGTGCATTTCTCCGAAACCCTTTCTATTCTTTTTAGAGCTTGGAGTATGTATTCTAAAAATTTAGGTGTGTCTGAAAGAATGATCGAACAATAAGAGACCGTGGTCCATAAGGGTCCCTTTTAGAAATCATGAGAGGTATTTCTTAAACAATGTTGATGTTTGAGTGTTGGACTCTCTATACTGGAACCAGATCTTCAGTTTCTTTCCTTGGGTGACATATAAAGTGCTTTAAGTACACCATCTGGTATTTTTTTACGACTTATCTAACTACACTTTTCTTTGTTCTCTTCCAGGATGAGGGTGTGCCTGGTTGTATATAGAACAATAAGTTCATCCGTGTTTTTGTTATTGTTCTTTGAGCCTCTTAGCATTGCATTTGAGACGCTTCAGGTACTGTACATAAGAAGGTTATAGCTTCTACTTCTCTTAGATATACGCAATGCACTTTTGATTTTTTTTTTGTGACCTTCTCAAAAGCATGTTAACAATTGCATTTTGTATGCAAATCCTTCTCTGTAGGCTATTCTTGTTCATGGATTCCAGTTGCTCGACATATATATCCATGACTCGGCAAATGATATTTCAAATAGCCGAATATCCAAGCTCTTTGACATATCTGCTGCAGGTAATTTATGTGCTGGTAACTTTTGCTGTAGGTGGTCTTGTTGATTGATTAATGAGCTTCTGTGATTTATTTTAGATGCACCGTGCCGTACTGTAGTGGATTTTTATTCAATGTTCTGCATTTGAGATTTTTGTTTGATTTATCGACCCTCTTTTGAAATGTTTTCTCCACTCTCTCTCACACACACACACACACACACACACACACACACATATATATATATATATATATATATATATATATATATATATATATATATATATATATATTGTGATCCTTTTCTGAATGAGTTTGATCCTCTTTGTTTTCCCTGCCTTATTCTTTATCAGTACTAATGAAATATTCCACTTATATGATTTTACAAAGTTCATTTACTTAAAAAGTTGTCTTTCACTTGGAAGTTTTTCTAATCAAATGCACCCTACTCATAGCTAATGAAGGGTTTATGTGCATTAGTGCTGAGCTAGTCTGAATGTATATACAGTTGGAGGATGCAGAGAGAGTTTATTTTCTGCCTCTGTTCTGACTTCTGTATGTTGTTTCAAGTGAAGTCTGTGCTCTGAAACACTTTTTATCCGTCTTCCCCGTACCCTGTTCATGCAGGACTGATGTATCTAGGATATTAACTCGAGTAAAAGATATAATGATTCTTTTTACGTCTTCACCCATCTCCAGTCTCCTATCTCATTCCTGTAAACCTCCTACAGGCTCATTTGGGGAATGGAAAGGCATTCTTATTCGGAATATGGGTTTTCTCCTAGACATGATGACTCTGTTGATGGCTCTCGCTCATTATGTGCACATATGGTGGCTCCATGGCATGGCGTTTCACCTAGTGGATGCAGTTCTTTTCCTAAATATCCGTGTAAATATCTATCTATATAAATTAATGTAATCTCATAATTTTTCAAATACCTCTGTTGCCCTCTTCTATCTAAATCTATCGGAAACAGCCTCTCTGTCCTTCTAGGATAGGCGTAAGGCTACGTACATCTCACCCTCCCTAGACCCCACTTGTGGGAAATTACTGGGCTCGTTGTTGTTGTTGTTGCCCTCTTCTATCTAATGTTTAGTTTGTCCATGCAGTGTTACTAAACTTAGTTCATTTTGAGCAGGCTTTATTGAGTGCTATTGTAAAACGTGTCAAAGGGTTCATTAAACTGAGAATAGCATTGGGCACACTTCATGGTGCACTTCCTGATGCAACTTTGGAAGAGCTACAGACTTATGATGATGAATGCGCTATTTGTAGGGTATCTCCCTCCCCCTCTTTATAGCTTCCTTGTTTTTATTCTATTTCGTTTTGTTTCATTTTATTCTTTTTGCTCTGAATGTATAAGCCTTTAATATGTTGGATAACAACAGGAACCAATGGCAAAGGCGAAAAAGCTATCTTGTAATCATCTTTTCCATCTTTCATGCTTGAGATCTTGGTATGGCCTGTATTTATTGCTTGAAATGTTTACCAGGTAGTGCAAATTGCAATGTTATCAGGAAACTTCATATACTTGCATGGTAAATAATTACAGGTTAGATCAAGGCTTAACTGAAAATTATTCATGTCCCACTTGCCGGAAGCCGTTGTTTATAGGCAGAAGCGAGAATGAGGTAAATCCTCATACTGCAGATGTTCGGGGTGACGAGCTGCTTGCTCGTGAGATGAGTATGGGGCTTGATCGGTTGAATCTTCCTGGTCATGCACTTCCAAATGAAGTTTCCCGCAATCAAACGCACAACCCTCTTGAAAGCAGTGATTGGAGGTCTGTTTTCTTGTGTTATTGTTGGTAACTGCTTCTTACCCCATATTTCACTATAGGTGTTGGAGAAGAAATGAATTCATATAAAATATGTAAATGTGATAATATATATGTATGAAGGAGCCTTCACAAATGTGAGAAGTAGGGTGGTCTTATAAAGGACTTTCCTATAGCTATGTGATTAGTTCAAGGATTCGCTTTGAGCCCTTAATTGTTTGCCTTAGTTATGGATGAGCTAGCTAATAATATGCAAGCTGAGGTCCCATAGTGCATGCTATTTTGCTGATGAATTCACCGATTTTTTTTTATAAGGTATTATTTTATAAATGGGTGAGCAGCAACAAGGTTGTGCTGGAGCATTGAGCCAATAACTAGCTTCTTTTCGTTATAACAGAGTATGTAAGGAGTTGAAAAAGTCAAACATGGCCTCAACATCTTGAGAGACATTACATTTGCCATATGGTCCCAAAAAAATAACAAACGAATACATTTGAAATTGAAACAAAGTATATTTTGTTGTTTGTCTTCATAAATTATGGAATTCGTCCTTGCCAGGTGGTCCACCAAATAGGTGCTAGGATGGCTTACCATAATCTTGTGAGGATACTTCTCAGTCCCTGACATTCCACTCTATAGAAGTTCCAAAACAGTTCTAGGTATAGCCCGTTTGAGTCCGAGAAGAGAGCGAGAAGCATGTCCCATAGCTGGACAGTGACGCAAAATAAGTGATTTTCATCCTCCTGATGCACTTCACAGAAAGGACATGCTGCATATGACTAGTCCCCTTCTGGAAGTTGCACTGCGTGAGGAAAGCATTTTTTCCGACCAACCAAATGAAGCATTGGATTTCCAAGGATAAGATGTGCGTGTGTTATGGGTGTCCTGAGAAATGGAGTACCATGACTTGACAGAAAAAAACTCTTCTTCTATACCCTTCCAGCATAGATAGTCTTGTTTGTTAGGACAGATGGAATTCCTTGTAGCAATAAGCAGACTCTATCCTATTCTCAATTGTTGCAATCCCTTCGAAAATCAAAATTCCACCCTTGGTTGGGTCAATAATCAGCAACAGGAGCTACCTAATTGGAAGCCAAAGCAAAGAGGTCCGACTTCCGGGAATTGTTGTTCGAGAGGGGTATGACCCATCCAAGTATCATGCCAAAAGCTTATCTTCCTTCCTTCTCTCAACTGATAATAGGTGTTGCCTAGAAAGTCCTCCTAATGTGACCTGACATACAGAGAAGCCTTAAATTTTTTTTTTTTTGGGATAAGGTATATTAATAAAAAGTGTACCAAGAAGGTACATGAGTACAAAACAGAGCAGACAGCACCGACAAAGAGCACTCTATTACATCTTTCCCAACAAATCCAAAAACTACTGATCCATACCAAACTATCTAATAAATACCTATTACACAAAAAAAAACAGATTATGCAGACATAAATTTTTGAGACTAGAAATATTGTTCTTTTTATTCTCAAAACAAACACTATTTCATTCTGCCAAAATGGTCCAGCTATCAATTAGACTCCTAATATCTGAAGGCATAGCCCAAATGACACCACAAAAGATTCAGAAATAGCTCCCAGCATTGCTTAGAAACTTTTGCAGTGAACAAAGAGAGGATTTACTGAGTCCAAACTTTCTTCACACAGATAACACTGTTGCTTAAGGTAAAGCCTCTTCTCTGTAGATTATCTTGAGTTAAACAAGCTTCTCCGATGGCAACCCATCCAAAACAAGACACTTTGAGAGGTGCTTTGGTTCTCCATAGCATTTTCCATGGCCAATTCATCACATAATACTTAGCTGGGGGCTTTGTTATCCACTGATCGAACATTCCTTACTTGGTTTCAATGACTTTTCTTCATAGTGCTTGATCCTCCTTTGTGAATCTCCATAATCATTTACGAGAAGGCTGTCATTTTGAACTTGTAAGTTCTTACGCTGAGACCATTGGCTTTCTGTTCAGTCACAACAACTTTCCAATTATCAAGGTTGAAGAAGTATTTGTTCTTTATTCCCTTGCCAAAGGAAATCCCTGCGGATTTTGTCTAGCCTCTTGGCTACAGAATAAGGCAAGGGAAATAATGCCATGGTATAAGCCGGTAAGACATCCAAAATGCTGTTTACAAGTACCAGTCTGCCACCAGAATGCTGTGGACAGCTTCCTCTCGCATTTCTCCAGAATGCTGTTCTAGATGGCAGACTTGGCAGTTCACTTGTGTAATGGGAGACCCAAGTGGAAGGCAATCATCCTATGTTAAAGCCAAGAATTTCAGCCAACTGTGGGAGATTGTGGACTTCATTAACCGGCCACTGTGGGAGATTGTGAAGTAGTTACATTCAACAGATGGTTACTAAAAAAAGAAGCAATATGGATGTAAAATAGAGAGGTTAACTGAGATGGTTTGACCATGTACTACCTAGTCGTCCAAATGTTACAGTTCATAGGTGCATCACCATGATAATTGAAAGTTTTAAAGAGGGACAGGATAAACCTAAAAGTACATGGAAGGAAGTTGTTTGAAGAGATCTACGAATTTTCAGAATCCATGAGGACTTCGTGAAAAACATAACAAAATGGAAAGCAAAAGATCCATAGAATTGATACTAACTAGTTGACATTATGGCTTAGTTGTATTGCTACATTTGCAGCAGGTCCGGTCCTAGATCTTTTTATTTTGATAATATATTTTTATGTTGTCTTAGGATTAAGCGAGATTTAGAGACCTCTAGTTTGAGAACTCCTAATTTATTGAGTATTGGAATGAAAAGAGTGAAGATAGCAGAGTTTAGGGAGTCCTTATAGCCGACTCAACTACTTTGTGATTGACACAGTTATTTTAAAGGTGATATGATGGCCACTTGTTTGTGCAAAAAGTGGAACATCTGTTGTTTATAACACAGTTTATCAGTGCTTGATAGATATTGTTTGTATTATTGCAGTTCTGGTGCATATTAATGATCTGAAACTTTGCATTGGAGGTCCTTGACAAATGCTGATCTGTATCATAGATTGAATTCTCTTACTAATGGGCCATTTTCTTTCTCATTCTTTTGATGCTCTGTTGCTTGTCAATTGTCATCTTTTGCAGTATCTTCTCATCACCTAAAAACAGAGAGGTCAATAATTTTGCTCTCCTTTCTGTTTACAGGGGTTCGGGAATTGATTCAGGTTGGTTGGGCTTAGATGATGCTGGACCATCTACAAGCATCAGATCAGGGGGACTGGGTCGAGTTCAGACAGTGATGAGGCATCTCGCAGCTGTTGGAGAAACATACGCACAAACTGCTCTAGAAGATGCTGCCTGGAACCTTTGGTCTATGCGTGCCTCCCAAGCTGGTACTTCCAGTTCAGCAATCCCTCCCACAGGTAATGTGAGGCACGTCGGAGGTGCTGGAGGGTTGCACTTGAGGACACCCTCACGTGCCACAAACAACAATGTATCCAACATATATACAATGGTTGAAACTGTTAGAGAAGTGCTGCCACACATACCTGATGAAATTATTCTTGAGGTATGGTCGCATTTTTTTAGAGGTTCTCCCATGAAATACGAATGTGATTTATTGTTTTCTCTACAACCCTTTTACTGTTCTGTTAAGTCCAAAGATCAGTAGAAAGGGAATTGGCACCTGGAGGAGTGTGCATCTACTTGTTGAGTCGGTATTAATTATAAAAAGTGAGAGATATGAAAAAGCGAAAAGAATGGCTGGTGTTCTTGCAGATAAATGGTAGGGCAGGGGAAATGAGAAATTCATAGTTCTGTGATCTTTGTCCTTGTCATTCCCCTTGACATGGTATTTCAGCCTCTGTCCCAATTTATATGATACTTTTTCCTTTTTAGTCTATCCCAAAAAGATTGATTCCTTTCTATTTTTAAAAACAATTTAACTTTAAACTTCCCATTTTGCCCTTAATGAGCTGATGTATATCCACAGAAATTTCTATGGCGTGTTTTAGACCACAAGTTTCAAAAGTCTTTCTTTCTTTCTTAAATTTCGCGTCCAGCCAAACCACCTCACGTAAATTGGGTGAGCGAGTATTATTTAAAGTCCCTTTAGATTAAAAGAGGGTGGTGAAAGTTATGTTATATAGTGCTAAATAGCGGTAAGTTCATATTTTTAATGCCCATTATTTGGGTGGCTGGTGCAGTATACACGCAAAATAGTGATTACAGTACCACATTAACCGACCATCTTGTTGACATTCCTTGGAGAAATTTGCTTTGTGCTATTTCCCTTCCCCTATTCCCCGTTCCTCACTCTCCAACCTAAAAGGAAAAAGAAAAACTATAATATCTCGTAAATTAAATATCCAAGTAACTCCTCCATCCTGGAGTATAAATTGAAAAAAAGAGTGTAATTTGTGTTACTGCAATATCCTGCTGCTTGGAAAATATTACAATACATATTTAACTAATAATTTCATGGACTATTAAGTGTATATTTGCTTCAACCATGAACAATTCATTATCTCTTTGACTTTACATTCCTGTGTTGGTGCTTCTTTCCAAATTGTAATTTAAAGTTGATAAATTTGATTGCAGGATTTACAACGAACTCACTCGGTGACTGTTACTGTGAATAATCTTCTGCACATGTGATTATACCTACCTTTCGATATGATACAGTTGTGGTATGTCTTTCACTGAGGCAGGTTAAAACTGAAGCTTTGGTTGAGTACAGGTCTGAGGTTTCCAAAGTGTCCTGGTGCCGAGCCTGATACTACATTGTTATCTTGATATATATTAGTTTCACTTTTCTGTAGATATAAATGACTTAGGGAACCTGCTTTTACAGTAAAATGATAAAATAATTCCATTTTGCGAAATAAAAAGAGCATATTTTTTGGCGCAGATTGTAGATATTGCCATTTTACTTTGTCAAACAGTGGTACTAGCGTCCAACTGGGATGGAATAATATCTGGTCAAGCGAAGAGTTTCTTTTGCTTCGTAGTTGGTTGTGTCATGTTAAATTCGTTCTGGGGATTTTCTTGGAAAAAAGATGTCCAAGGAAAGCGATTCGGATGCTGGTTGAAGTGATTTTGTTTCGTTGTTTCATATCATTTGTAGATTTATTAGTTTAAACTAGAAAAATGGCTTCACAAGAATGAGGGTTTCTTTTTGTTTGTCGAGAATTTAATATCAGCGAATTAAATTCATAGAAATTTTCAATTAAGTGGTAGACTTTGTTTTCCATAAAAAAGCTCAAAGAAAGCAATAAATCTGTATGTAAATATTTGTTAAAACAAAATCAGAAGTTTAATACTATATCAAAGGGATTCGTACTCATTGGGTTTATTTTCAATTGTTTGAGCTTTATTTATTTATAAAAATAAAAGGGATAAGTTAACAAAAGTGGGGCTTGAACTTTAAATTGGTAATAATTTCCATCAAAATATTAACATTGCTAGGATAAGGTTCCATTTTCGCACGTAAATGTTAAACGTATTTACAAAAAAAGGTACTACGATTGTTGGCAGGCAAATATGCAAATTTGCATTTTTTTTCCAAGATGGAAGGAACTGAAATTGGGTAGAATTCACAAATTGCCAGTTTTCAGCCTATGTGGTTGCAAAATTGCCATTGTCATGAAGTTTCACTTGTGACTTTTGAAACTGTACGTCGGTGCTTGTGACATTTGAGACTGCATGACAGTGGCTATTTTCCAAAGACAGCGCTGAAAAATGGCAAGTGAACGCTATTTCTACCTCAAATTGCATGCTGGCTCATGGTCATTTGTGTTTTGGACGGGAAATTTATAACTTAAGGTTTTCTTAATTTGCTTAGTTTTACAAACTTGAAGAACGTATATATCTGATCCAGATAAACGACGAGAAACATGTCCGGCCAAGAGTCTTTACTTTGATCAAAAGAAAAGTAAAACATAATTTATATGCAATAGGAAAAAAAAAGGTCCTTATGTTTTTTTTGTATTTTAGTGAGTGGAAAGAAGAGCATAATAGCAGTCACATGGGAATTCATTTCAGGAGAATCTTTAATGATGTTAACTTCATTCACACTCAAATTATAATTCCCAGGTGCTCATCATCTTCATGCCATGCGTATACCTATGTTTTTGACTTCACACACCACTTTTGACTTCGAAAATATATTTTTTTGTCCTAGGATACCATTCTGTTAACAAAATTACTTTTGTGCTCCTTTAATTTCTTTCTAAAGTTCCAAAGATTGAGGTCAATGAGTAGGGAAAACATACTAAATGAGTATATATGTTCCTTTGAAAAAAACCATATATTATCCAAATGAGTTGGTAAGTATATATATATTTTCACAGTATTTAGTCTAACCTTGAGGTAAAAAAAACTATCAAAAGTACTGTTACAGTCAGCTCTCTTAATTTCATTTTATTCTCTCTTGGTCACTTTCCGTTCTTCAGCAACTTTGCAGAGTTACTATAGTGAGAAGATATACTTCTGTAAGTAAGTACTCTTCCCTTTTATCTAATTTCAAGCTCTTTCATCTTCCTTCCTGGATTCTTCAGAGCATGTGTTTGCATGCACTAGAAGTAGCACGTACGGCAAACTAAGAGTATATTAAGTTTAAATACTGAATCCGCCTCTGTCTGTC
Source organism: Nicotiana sylvestris (assembly GCF_000393655.2). Lineage (NCBI taxonomy): Eukaryota > Viridiplantae > Streptophyta > Magnoliopsida > Solanales > Solanaceae > Nicotiana > Nicotiana sylvestris. The sequence continues at coordinate 92,017,297 of NC_091061.1, forward strand.
TACTCGTGTTCTCAAGACTTGCATGCAGTTGAAATGGCTTATAACTTAGCTGAAGCTTTAAGCTTAAGTATGTAACTGTAGCATGCAGTACTATTCTTATAGAATCAGGAATGTAGTATAATTTTGCCGTCTCAAAAGAAATAGTGAGAAAGCTCCTTTTGTTTTGATTTCTCTTTTTTCTGTTTTTCTTTTCTCTGAGGACTTATCCAGCTTTGTATATTTTTAGTTAAATATTTTTGAGGTAAAGTTGTTTAAGTTTTGAAGAGTACTAAACCGACATGTTGATCCTAACGGTTTCCTGCTGCAAAGTAGAATTATATTCATTATTCCCCTATAGAAGCGATAATTAGGGTATATAATATAACGCTGACTAGGGTTATCATCTTTCTTTCTGGTAAACAGCTTAGATTGCTTCTTAAAGTTTTTCTTTTCTCTCAAGAATGAAAAAGATCTTTACGCAAAGCTATTTAGGCCATTGTGCTCAGACAGCAATGCAATGCAAGTCTTAACTCCAAAGGAACGTAATATACTTTTGCTGATGGACCTTGTCACGACCCGGAATTCCGACCTCGGGGTCATGATGGCGCCTAACATCTACTTGCTAGGCAAGTCGACGTAAAACAGAAAATTAACTGATTTTAACAATTGAAGACAAAATATTAACAATGATAATGATACAAGTCTGAAGTAGAGTAAAATGATGCCGGACAGCGAAGTCTAAACATAAGTCACGAGTATATGGACATCTAGCTAGAGTACTACAAACAAGGTCATAAGAAAATACACTATTTTAAAACTCAATAAAACAACAAAGATAGAGGGGAAGGGGACTTCAGGGTTGCGGACGCCGTGTAACTTATAATTACCTCAAGTCTCCGACAGCGACTGAATTCGAGCAACAGCTACTGAACGCCGCTAGGACCAACTCCGGTATCTGCATAAGAAGTGCAAAGTGTAGTATGAGTACAACAGACCCCATGTACTCTATAAGTGACGAGCCTAACCTCTACGAAGTAGTGACGAGGCTAAAGCGGGCACAATAACCTGTATGCAGTAATAATAATAACAAGAAAAGAAGCAGGAAGTGGAAGTAAAATAATTAACTCATGAAAATGAACTCAAACCTCATTATCAGAAAGCCCAGAATAACACGTCTCATAATCTCATATAAAAATACCGAGGCCAACTCAACAATAACAACAAGTACTACATAAACAAACTGTTGCGGCGCGTAACCCGATCCCATTATATCATCACTTATCAGTGTCGAGTACCACATATATAATCCGTTGCGGCGTGCAACCCGATCCCACCACGTCATCATTTATCAATGTCAAAATCCGTTCTTATTCCACCATTTCAGTTCATTACCTATCAATCTCCGTTGCGGTTCAATAATTAACACAAAAAATCCGATAAACCAATTTACAAGAATTTCTAAATCCAGAAAGTAAATGTACAAAATAATCAAAGAATGCAACAAATATTACAAAAACAATAGGACAAGTAAAACATGTGACAATCAAAATGTGCAAGTAAACAATTAAAAGCAAGTAGCAAATAAGCATGGAGTCATGGAAGGGACGAATAATTTAGCACGAGAATAATTAAATGATAAACAACAATTATGGCATAGAAGTCAAATAAACATGTAACAATTAAGGCATGGAACAAGATAATTCATGAAATAGCGAAAAACATGAAAAACAAATATATTAACGGCGTATATACACTCGTCACCTCGCATATACGCCATTTTCTCACATAATCCACGCAACACATAGTTCAAAAATTCCTAATTCCCTCAAGTCAAGGTTACATCCAACACTTACCTCACTCCGCAATCAATTCAAAGCTCAACCGGGGTCCTTCCTCTAAAATTAGCCTCCAAACCAATTAAATCTAACCAAATATAGTCCAAACAATTCAAAATAAGCTTTAGAAACTACCCACGAGTGAAAAGATTCAATCTTTAATAATTTTGAAAAAATTCAACAAAAGTCAACCCCGTGCTCGCTTGGTCCCTGAGATTCGAACGAATAACCAATTACTCCTTCACTCCAAGCCCGATTATGTGATTAGTTTCGAAATCCGACCTCAATTCAAGTTCAAAATCTCAAATCCTCAAAATTCCCAATTTCTACTATAAAAAAGCATTGATTAAAGGTTATCGCTTTTAGGCCGAAGTCAAACTTGAAAATGGTGAAAAATGGGTTGAATCCCTAACTTTGGAATATTTAAATCACTAGGGGTCAGGCCTTCTTCGCATTCACGAAGGGCCTGGCGCAATCGCGAAGAGCAACGACCCAAATGGCCTTCGCGTTCGCGAGGGGCTGCACGTGTTCGCGTAGAACAACCCTGCCTCCCCCGAGAATCCCTTAACCCATCGCGTTCACGAGTGAAGGGTCGCATTCACGAAGGTTAATCCCTCTGATGCCTCACATTCGCGACCGCCTCTCCGCGTTCGCGTAGAAGAAAAACCACTCCAGTCCAAGTTACCCTTCGCGATCACGAAAGTTGCTCCGCTATCGCGAAGAACAAAACACCTGTCACGACCCGGATTTCCAGCCATCGGGATCGTGATGGTGTCTACTAGTGAAAGCTAGGCAAGCCAACTATTCCGATTAATTTACCCTTTTCATTTTTAATCTCTTAACAATTACAAGTTAACATATTATAAACAGCGGGATAATAATGCGGAAGAACAAAATTTAACAATTAAGCTAATACCAATACGAATCCATAATAATAATCCACCCAGAACTGGTGTCACAATCTCACGGACTATCTAAGAAAACTACAAATAGGGTTTGAACACAGTAAATACATGTCTGTCTCTGAAATAGAAAAGAACAGAAAGAAACAAGATAAGAAGGGGACGCCAAGTCCTGCGGACGCCTGCAGGACTACCTCGGGTCTCCGACGGATTGAAGACATCAACCCCTAGCTAAGGTCTGTATGCTCCAGTACTAGGATCTGCACAAAAGAGTGCAGAGTGTAGTATCAGTACAACCGACCCCATATACTGAGTAAGTGTCGATCCTAACCTCGGCTATGTAGTGACGAGGCTAGGATGCGACAACCACATAAACCTGTGCAATTTTATCATATACGAGAAGCAAAAATAACAAGAAGCACTAATAACAGGAAGCAATAATAACAAGAACTACACAGGATAAGGCAGAAAAAGGAGGACCATGTTGGGGAGGGTGGGTATCAGGTTATGACAATAATGAAATGAAGCATCTAAGTAAATATCAAACTTGAAGCAACGGAGGTAATAACACAAAATAAGTGCACGACATCACCCTTCGTGCTTTTACTCTCATCCTCACCATATAAATCAAGAAACGACACGGCATCACCCTTCGTGCTTTTACTCTCTCATAAACATGGCACGACATCACCCATCGTGCTTTTACTTTCAATAACATGGCACGACATCACCCTTCGTGCATTAATACTCACAATATCAGCATGACATCACCCTTCGTGCTTTTACACTCTCTCACAATATCATGCACGACATCACCCTTCGTGCTTTACACTCTTCCTCACCAAAATAAATGAAATAATAATATTACAACAAGGAATCAACAATAAAATCAACAATAGAACAATACCGTCCCAGCAAGGGAGTCAACAATAGAAACAATATAGTCCCGGCAAGGGAATCATCTATAACCAATCCAGTTTCTACAATTACTTTGCAATATAACTTCAACTTGAACCAATACTCAATAATGGTCAACTACCAAGAATTTATCATGAGTCTTATTCCACGGTGCTAATCATTAATTTAAACATGATCAATACATAACAAAATCATAACAATCTTAATATGAGACTCACGGGCATGCTTGACACCAATATATAGATACTCGTCACCCCACCTATACGTCGTACTCGACTCAAATACATAGTAAGACACAACACCTATTCCCTCAAGCTAAGGTTAGGCCAAACACTTACCTCGAACTTCCACGGCCAAACCCAAGCCTTAAACACCGCTTTTCCTTTTGATTCCACTTTTCAATTGTATCTAGTCAATATTAAATTATTAACATTAATCGAAGCTCAAGAACCCAATTCAAATGAAAAACTACAGATTTTCTAATATTCTTCCAAAAAGTCAAAACCCGACCCCAGGCTCGCTTAGTCAAAACTCAAAGTTCAAACCAAAACTGTTCACCCATTCCCCTACGAGCCCAAATATGCAATTAGTTTCGGAATCCGACCCCAATTCGAGGTCTAAATCCCCAAATCTCCTAAAATCCCTAATTTCTACCCTTGAAGAATAAAATTTAGGCCTAGAAATTTATTGGGTGTTGATGGAAAATGAAGGAAATGAGTTCAAGAACACATACCTATAATTTGTGGTTGAATTTGCTCTTCAAAAATCGTCTAGGGTCTGATTTTTGGGAAAGAGATATGAAATTTTGGTAAAAATCCCGTTCTGCCTCTATTTCAGATTGCTGGGCAGACCTTCTTCGCGTTCGTGAAGGGTCTGTCGTGTTCGTAAGATGCAGCGGCTACAAGCCTTCGCGTTTGCGAGATACTGTACGCATTCACGAAGGTTCACCCCCCTGACCTTCGTGTTCGCGAGCCAATCGCCGCGTTCGCGTAGAGTATTTTCCCCCTCCCCCAGGTCCCTGCCATAATGGCCTTCGGGTTCACGATGGCCAGGTCGCGTTCGCGAAGGGTAACACCCCCAACGCTCCGCGTTCGTGACCTGTGCCTCACGTTCGCGTGGAAGGAATTTCCTTCAAACACCCTTTACTCTTCGCGTTCACGAGAGCTCTTTCGCGAACGCGAAGAAGGAAATACCTGAGGACTCGCAACAACTATGACATCAGAAATTCTAAGTCTCAAAACATCCCGAACCCCATCCGAAACTCACCCGAGCCCTCGGGGCTCCAAACCAAACACGCATACTAACCTAAAAACATCATACGGACTTGTTCGTGCGATCAAATCGCCAAAATAACACCTAGAACCACGAGTTTAACATCAAAATCAAAGAAAAATTTCAAGAACTCTTAAGTTTCCAATTTCACAACCGAGGGTCCGATTCACGTCATTTGAACTCCGTTTCTTACCAAATTTTACAGGCACAACTTAAATATCATATTAAACCTGTACCAGGCTCCGGAACCAAAATACAGGCCCGATACCATCAATTTCAAATACCTTTAAATTTCTAAAAACTCTTATAATTTCAGTTAAATAATTTCTTTCAAAAATTCATTTCTCGGGTTAGGGACCTCAGAATTCAATTCCGGGCCTATGCCCAAGTCCTATATTTTTCTATGGACCCTCTAGGACCGTCAAATCACGGGTCCAGGTCCGTTTACCCAAAATATTGACCAAAGTCAACTTAAATTAAATTTTTAAGGCAAAATTAGAATTTTCCTCAAATTTTCACATAAAAGCATTTCGGATATACGCCCGGACTGCGCACGCAAATTGAGGTAAGACAAAAGGAGGTTTTAAGGCCTCAGAACACAAAATTGACTTTTAAAACAAGTGATGACCCACTGAACACAAACAAAAGGATAACTCTTCGATCTCAACTGACGAACCTGCCGGTCCAGAATAGCCACCGGCTCCTATTCATAGGTCAAATCCTTGTCCAATTGGACAGTGCTGAAGTCTAACACGTGGGATTAATCACTGCGATACTTTCGAAACATGGACACATGAAACACTGGGTGCACAACTGATAATCCTGGTGGCAACACAAGCTCGTAAACCACCTCTCCCACTCTCCGAAGAATCTCAAAAGGGCCAATGAATCTAGGGCTTAGCTTGCCCTTCTTCCCAAATCTCATCACGCCCTTCATGGGCGACTCCCAAAGAAATACTCGCTCTCGACCATGAATGCCACATCATGAACCTTGTGGTCGGTATAACTCTTCTGCCTGGACTGAGCTGTACGAAGCCTATCCTGAATGATCTTAACCTTATCCAAGGAATCCTAAACTAAATCTGTACCCAACAACCGAGCCTCTCCCGGATCAAACCACCCAACCAGCGACCGACACCACCTGCCAAATAATGCATCATAGGGAGCCATCTGAATGCTCGACTGGTAACTGTTGTTGTAGGCAAACTCTGCTAATGGCAATTGATCCCAAGAAACTCCAAAGTCAATAACACATGCTCGAAGCATATCCTCCAAAATCTGAATAGTACGCTCGGACTGTCCGTCCATCTGAGGATGAAATGCTGTGCTCAACTCGACCCGCGTACCTAACTCATGCTGTACTACCCTCCATAAATGTGAGGTAAATTGCATACCCCGGTCAGAAATGATAGACACAGGCACACTATAAAGACAAACAATCTCCCGGATATAGATCTCAGCCAACCACTCCGAGGAACAGGAAACCACCATAGGAATGAAATACACTGACTTGGTAAGCCTATGCACAATAACCCATACTGCATCGAACTTCCTCTGAGTTCATGGGAGTCCAACAACGAAATCCATAGTGATCCGCTCCCACTTCCACTCAGGAATCTCAATCTTCTGAAACAACCCACCAGGTCTCTGATGCTCATACTTTACTTGCTGACAATTCAAACACCGATCTACATACGCAACAATGTCCTTCTTCATTCTCCTCCACTAATAATGCTGCCGCAAATCCTGGTACATCTTAGCAGCGCCCGGATGAATAGAGTACCGGGAACTATGGGCCTCCTCTAGAATCAACTCACGAAGTCCATCCACATTAGGCATACAAATATGACCCTGCATCCTCAAAACTCCATCATATCCAACTGTAACTTGCTTGGACCCCCCGTGCCGCACCGAGTACCTAAGGACAAGCAAATGGGGATCATTATACTGCCGATCTCTGATACGCTCAAATAATAAAGAACGAGCAACTGTGCAAACTAGCATACGGTTGGGCTCAGAAACATCCAACCTCACGAACTGATTGGCCAAAGCCTAAACATAGTAAGCAAGCAGTCTCTCACCGACTGGAATATATGCAAGGCTGCCCATACTGACTGACTTCCTACTCAAAGCATCGGCCACTACATTGGCCTTTCCCGGATGATACAAGATGGTGATATCATAGTCTTTCAATAGCTCTAACCACCTACTCTGCCTCAAATTTAGCTCCTTCTGCTTGAACAAGTATTGTAGACTCTTGTGATCCATGAACACCTCACATGACACACCATATAAATAATGCCTCCAAATCTTCAGCACGTGAACAATGGCTGCTAACTCCAAATCATGAACTGGATAATTCTTCTCGTGGATCTTCAACTGTCGCAAAGCATATGTAATAACCTTGACATTCTGCATCAACACCGCACCAAGTCCAATATGCAATGCATCACAATACACTGTACATGGCCCTGAACCTGTAGGCAATACCAACACCGGCGCCGTAGTCAAAGCTGTCTTGAGCTTCTGAAAGCTCACCTCACACTCGTCCAACCACCTGAATTGGGTACCCTTCTGGGTCAACCTGGTCATCGGGCTGCAATAGATGAAAACCCCTCCACAAATTAACGGTAATAACCCGCCAAACCCAAGAAACTCTGAATCTCTATGGCTGATGTGGGTCTAGGCTAGTCCTTGACTGCCGCAATCTTCTTAGGATCCACCTGAATACCTTCTGCTGATACAACATGACCTAGGAATGCAACTGAACTCAACCAAAACTCACATTTTGAAAACTTAGCATATAACTGACTATCCCTCAGAGTTTGGAGAATGACTCAAAGATGCTGCTCATGCCCTCCCCGCTGCGGGAATAGATCAAAATATCATCAATAAAGACAATCACGAAGGATTCCAAATAAGGCTTGAACACTCGGTTCATCAAGTCCATGAAAGTTGCTGGGGCATTTGTCAACCCAAATGACAGCACTAAGAACTCATACTGCCCGTACCGAGTGCGAAAAGCTGTCTTAAGAACATCGGATGCCCTAATCCTCAACTGATGGTAGCCAGATCTCAAATCAATCTTCGAAAACACTTTGGCACCCTGGAGCTGGTCAAATAAATCATCAATCCTCGGCAATGGATACTTATTCTTGATTGTGACCTTGTTCAACTATCGATAATCTTTGCACATCCTCATCGATCCATCCTTCTTCTTAACAAACAACACTGGCGCACCCCAAGGCAAAACACTAGGCCTAATAAAACCTTTATCAAGCAAGTCTTGCAACTGTTCTTTCAATTCTTTCAACTCTGGCGAGGCCATACGATATGGCAAGATAGAAATGGGCTGAGTGCCCAGAGCCAAATCAATGCAAAAGTCAATATCCCTGTCGAGTGACATCCTCGGCAGGTCTGAAGTAAATACCTCTGGAAACTCACGAACAACAGGCACATAATCCATAGAAGGAATCTCGACACTAGAATCACGAACATACGCCAAATAAGCCAAATACCCTTTTTCAACCATACGCCGAGCCTTTATATAAGAAACAACCCTACTAACAGAATGGCTGAGAGTCCCTCTCAATTCCAATTAAAGAAAATCCGGCAAGGCTAAGGTCACGGTCTTGGCGTGATAGTCCAATACATCATGATAAGGGGATAACCAGTCCATCCCTAAGATGACATCAAAGTCTACCATATCGAGAAGTAAGAAATCTACATGGGTCTCAAGACCCCCAATGATAACCACACACGAGTGATAAACTCGATCTACAACAATAGAATTACCCACCGGTGTAGACACATATATAGGTGCACTCAAAAAATCATGAGGCACAACCAGATAAGAGGCAAAATAAGATGATGCATAGGAATATGTAGACCCTGGATCAAATAAAACTGAAGCATCTCTGTTGCATACCGAAACCATACCTGTGATAACTGCATTGGAAGCCTTAGCCTCAGGTCTGGATGGAATAGCATAACATCGGGGCTAGGCCCCACCACTCTGAACTATATCCCGAGGATAGCCTTCGGCTGGCTGGCCTCCACCTCTAGCTACCTGACCTCCACCTCTAATGGTCTGACCTCCACCTCTAACGGCCTGACCTCCACCTCTAACACCTCGACCCCTACCTATAGCTGGCTGAGTGAGCGGTGGAACACTCGGTGCCTGAACCATGGCACGGGAACCCTGATGCTGAGTACTGCTCGGTGCTCAAGGGAAAAATCTAGCAATATGCCTCATATCGCCACAAGTATAACAAGTTCTCGGCTACTGAGACTACTAACCTTGACGGCCTGAATAACCACCTTAAAAACTATGGAGTGGCGGTGCACTGATAGGAGCTGGTGGTGCACTATACGGAAACTGATCAGAATACTGTATATGAGAACCACAGTCACCTGGAGCACCGTGAGAAGCCTGAAGTGCTGAATGAAATGGCATGGGAGGATGGCCCCTACCAAAAGAATCCCTGCCTCCAGATGAGGCACCACTGAACCTTCCTGAATGACGGGGCCTCTTGCCAGAACCCCTGACCACTCCTCTGTGATAGAACCATCTCAACTCTCCTGGCCACATTGGCCGCATCTTGAAAAGAAATCTCGCTCCTAGTCTCCTTAGCCATCTGCAATCTAATCGACTGAGCGAGTCCCTCAATGAACCTCCTCACCCTCTCTATCTCGGTGGGAAGTATGATAAGAGCATGATAGACCAAAGCAATGAATATGGTCTCGTACTGAGTGACGGTCATAAAACCCTGCTGGAGACGCTCAAACTGCCTCCGATAGTCCTTTCTCTGAGTGATAGGAAGAAACTTCTCTAGAAATAGCTGAGAGAACTGATCCTAAGTTAAAGAAGGCGACCCAGCTGGCCTAGCCAAATAATAATCCCTCCACCAAGTCTTGGCGGTACCTGACAGACGAAAAGCAGCAAAGTCAACCCTATTGGTCTCCACTATCCCCATGTTCCGAAGAACCTCGTGACAACTGTCCAAATAGTCCTGGGGATCCTCTGAAGATGTACCACCATAAGTAGTAGCGAAGAGCTTGGTAAACCTGTCCAACCTCCACAAAGCATCAGCAGACATAGCCGCTCCATCACCGGTTTGAGCCACACCACCCGGCTGAACTGCCCCAGCTGACTGAACTGCTGGAGTCTGAAACTGAGGAGCCATCTGCTCCGAAGTGCGGGTAGCGGGAGTCTCTGCTCCTCCCCCAGACTGAGAGATGGCTGGTGCTACAGGAAGTAAGCCTGCCTGGGCAACACTCTCTATAAGTCCCACTAGACGGACCAAAGCATCCTAGAGTACCGGGGTAGTGATGAACCCCTCTGGGACCTAAGCTGGGCCCGTTGGAACTGTCTGGGCTGGAACCTCATCATCAAACTCTACTTGAGGCTCCGCCGCTGGTGATGCTGCTCTGGGCTGAGCTCTGCCACTGCCATTGCCACTGCCGCGGCCTCTAGCACGGCCTCGACCTCGTCCCCTGCCTCTCGTGGGAGCTGCTGCTGGGGGCTCGGGCTGCTGATCAGCGGATGAAGAACCACGTGTTCTCTCCATCTGCGAAAGAACAGAGTAGAAGTTCAATTAGCATTGAGAAACCAAATAGCACGACAGAGAAGAATAGATGTGAAGTCATTTCTTAACTCCGTAGCCTCTATGGGATAAACAAAGACGTCTCCGTACCGATCCCTCAGACTTTACTAAGCTTATCCATGAGTTGTGAGACCTAAGCAACCTACAGCTCTAATACCAACTTGTCACGACGTGGATTTCCCACCGTCGGGATCGTGATGGCGCCTACTAGTGAAAGCTAGGCAAGCCAACTATTCCGATTAATTAACCCTTTTCATTTTTAATCTCTTAATAATTGCAAGTTAACATATTATAAACAGCGGGATAATAATGCGGAAGAATGAAATTTAACAATTAAGCTAATACCAATACGAATCCATAATAATAATTTACCCAGAACTGGTGTCACAATCTCACGGACTATCTAAGAAAACTACAAATAGGGTATGAACAAAGTAAATACATGTCTATCTCTGAAATAGAAAAGAACAAAAGGAAACAAGATAGGAAGGGGACGCCAAGGCCTCTGGACGCCTGCAGGACTACCTCGGGTCTCCGATGGACTGAAGGCAACAACCCCTAGCTAAGGTCCGTATGCTCCAGTACCGGGATCTACACAAAAGAGTGCAAAGTGTAGTATCAGTACAACCGACCCCATGTATTGAGTAAGTGTCGATCCTAACCTTGGCTATGTAGTGATGAGGCTAGGACACGACAACCACATAAACCTGTGCAATTTTATCATATATGAGAAGCAAAAATAACAAGAAACACTAATAATAGGAAGCAATAATAACAAGAACTAAACAGGATAAGGCAGAAAAAGGGGGACCATGCTGGGGGGGGGAGGAGTATCAGGTTATGACAATAATGAAATGAAGCGTCTAAGTAAATATCAAACTTGAAGCAACGGAGGTAATAAAACAAAATAAGTGCACGACATCACTCTTCGTGCTTTTACTCTCATCCTCACCACATAAATCAAGAAACGACACGACATCACCCTTCGTGCTTTTACACTCTCATAAACATGGCACGTCATCACCCTTTTTGCTTTTACTCTCAATAACATGGCACGACATCACCCTTCGTGCATTAATACTCACAATATCAGCATGGCATCACCCTTCGTGGTTTTACACTCTCTCATAATATCATGCATAGCATCACCCTTCGTGCTTTACACTCTTCCTCACCCAAACAAATAAAATAATAATATTCCGACAAGAATCAACAATATTATACCGTCCCGACAAGGGAGTCAACAATAGAAACAATATAGTCTAGGCAAGGGAATCAACTATAATCAATCCAGTTTCAACAATTACTTCACAGTATAACTTCAACTTGAATCAATACTCAATAATGGTTAACTACCAAGAATTTATCATGAGTCTTATTCCACGATGCTAATCATTAATTTAAACATGATCAATACATAACAAAATCATAACAATCTTAATATGAGACTCACGGGCATGCTTGACACCAATGTATAGATACTCGTCACCTCACCTATACGTCGTACTTGACTCAAATACATAGCAAATAAGACACAACACCTATTCCCTCAAGCTAAGGTTAGGCCAAACACTTACCTCGAACTTCCACGGCCAAACTCAACCTCAAACACCGCTTTTTCTTTTGATTCCATTCCAATTCAATTGTATCTAGTCAATATTACTTTATTAACATTAATCGAAGCTCAAGAACCCAACTCAAATAAAAACCTACATATTTCCCAACATTCTTCCAAAGAGTCAAAACCCGACCTCGGGCCCGCTTGGTCAAAACTCGAGGTTCGAACCAAAACCCATTCACTCATTCCCCCACGATCCCAAATATGCAATTAGTTCCGGAATCCGACCCAAATTCGAGGTCTAAATCCCCAAATTTGTAAAATCCCGAATTCTCCTAAAATCCCTAATTTCTAACCTTTAAGAACAAGATTTAGGCCTAGAAATCTAATGGGTGTTGATGGAAAATGAAGGAAATGAGTTCAAGAACACATACCTATGATTTGGGGTTGAATTTGATCTTCAAAAATTGCCTAGGGTCTGATTTTGGGAAATGAGATATGAAATTTTGGTAAAAATCCTGTTCTGCCTCTGTTTTAAATCGCTGGGCAGACCTTCTTCGCGTTCGGGAAGGATTTGTCGCGTTAACGAGACGCACCGGCTACAAGCCTTCGCATTCGCGAGATACTGTACACGTTCGCAAGATACTGTACGCGTTCGCGAAGGTTCACCCCCTGATCTTCGTGCTCGCGAGCCAATCGCCGCATTCGCGTAGATTATTTTCCTCCTCCCCCACGTCCCTGCCATAATGGCCTTCGTGTTTGCGATGGCCAGGTCGCGTTCACGAAGGTTAACTCCCCCAATGCTCCGCGTTCGCTACCTGTGCCTCGCGTTCGCATAGAAGGATATTTCTTTAGACACCCTTTACTCTTCACGTTTGCGAGAGCTCTTTCGCGAACGCAAAGAAGGAAATACCTGAGCACCCGCCACAGCTATGACATAAAAAATTCCAAGTCTCAAAACATCACGAACCCCATCCGAAACTCTCCCGAGCCCTCGGGGCTCCAAACCAAACATGCATACTAACCTAAAAACATCATACGGACTTGTTCGTGCGATCAAATCGCCAAAATAACACCTAGAACCACGAGTTTAACATCAAAATCAAAGAAAAATCTCAAGAACTCTTTAAGTTTCCAATTTCACAATCGAAGGACCGATTCACGTCATTTGAACTTCGTTTCTTACCAAATTTTACAAGCACAACTTAAATATCATATTAAACCTGTACCGGGCTCCGGAACCAAGATATGGGCCCGATACCATCAAATTCAAACACATTTAAATTTCCAAAAACTCTTATAATTTCAGTTAAACAATTTCTTTCAAAAATTCATTTCTCAGGCTAGGGACTTCGGAATTCAATTCCGGGCATACGTCCAAGTCCCATATTTTTCTACGGACCTTTCGGGACCATCAAATTATGGGTTCGGGTCCACTTACCCAAAATGTTAACCGAAGTCAACTTAAATTAATTTTTTAAGGCAAAATTAGCATTTTCCTCAAATTTTCACATAAAAGCGTTCCGGATATACGCCCGGACCACGCTTGCAAATTGAGGTGAGACAAAAGGAGGTTTTTATAGCCTTGAAACACAGAATTGACTTTTAAAACAAGTGATGACATTTTGGGTCATCACAACACCAGACATCAGAAAACCAGCTGAAGCTGCAACCTCTAAGTCCAAAAATGACCAGTAACCTATCCGAAACTCACCCGGGCCCCTCGGACTCCAAACCAAATATGCACACAAGTAAAGTAACATCATACGAACTTTCTCGTGCAATCGAAACACCAAAATAGCACATAGAGCTACGAATCAGATATCAAAATGCATAAAATCCGAACCCAGCATCTATAAAGTCAACCTACAGTCAAACTTCAAAATTCTTCAAACCTTCAAATTACAAGTTTTCAACAAATCATGCCAAAGTAAGTTAGGGACTTCCATTCAATTCTGGGCATACGCCCAAGTCTCAAATCACGATACGAACCCACTGAGATTGTCAAAATTTGGGTCCGTTTATGCAAAATATTGACCGTAGTAAAGTCAAATCATTTTAAGGCAAAAATTCAGTCTCTTTAATTTTTCACATAAAAATTTTTCGGGATAAGACACAGACTGTGCACGCAAATCGAGAAATACTAAAGGAACCTAATCAAGGTCTTAGAACGAAGAAATAAAGACTAAAACTCAAAATAACGTATCGGGTCATCATATTCTCCACCTTTAAACCATATGTTCGTCCTCTTACGGACATAGAAAGGTACCCGGATAGGTGAAAAGGCATGGGTATCTACTATGCATTTCGGACTCGGACTCCATGTGGCTGCCTCAATCGGCTTACCTCTCCACTTCACTCTAATAGAAGGATAACTCTTAGACCTCAACTTCCGGACCTGCCGTGCTAGAATGGCCACCGGCTCCTCCTCGTAAGTCAAATCCTTGTCTAATTGGACTAAGCTGAAATCTAATACATGGGACAGATCACCATTATATTTCAGGAGCATGGAAACATGGAACACCAGGTGAACTGCTGATAAGCTATGCAACAATTCAAGCTTGTAGTCCACCTCACCAACTCCCTTACGAATCTCAAAGGGTCCGATATACCTAGAGCTCAACTTGCCCTTCTTTCCGAACCTCATCACACCCTTTATGGGTGAAACCTGAAACAAAACTCTCTCTCTCTCTCTCCAACCATGAATGCAACTTCATGAACTCTACGATCGGCATAACTCTTCTGATGTGATTCTTCAATTTAACAAAGAACCAACCGACCAGGATCAAGATCTTGAAACAAAAATGTGGTTTGTGGGTCGATTTCAAGAAACAACGTATCTCAAGTTTTAGGACTCGGAATCTGATAATTCAAAAACGAGGTGAAAGATGACAATTTGAACTATAAGAAAGACTATTTACTCGTTCATAATAAGTAAATACTGATGTTGCACCAGTTCAATGAAAGTTATGATTCTATGATATCAAAAGAACAAATTTAGACCAAGAAACATGTTCTTGAAAGATCAAGAACTATTTAAGTTCCTAAAGTCACCACTTGGCATCAATTAACATGATAAAGAAACACCACATGCAATTGAAAATAAGGTAAAGACTATCACCACCTTGCTTGGAACCAAAAACAAGGATAAAGAAGACAAAATAGAGAAAAACACTCAATTGTAAAACTAGGGCAAGCCTAAAAAATGTAATTCGCATTCTACAAGGCAAGAGAACCCTTTATATAGGCCTAGAGTCTCTTCTTTGATGACTACAATTCCTATTCTAATAAGGAAATAAAATAACTAAAGACAAGCAAAGTAAAATCCCTATTCTACAAGGAAAAGAAACTAGAATCCTACTAAAACGAAAATCCTTATTCTAAAAGGAATAAAATAAATCATATTTTAAGAAGGAAAGGGTCTTGGCTTCTTGAAATCAATCTTGGACTCTTTTTGGACTTCTTGCGCTTCTTGAAAATAAGTCCATATGTTTGGACTTGAGCTCTAAAACATTATCTTGGAAAATTAATAAAATTTAACATAGATTCTTCTTTTACATCATCTTCTGCCTAGACTGAGCTGTGCGAAGTCGATCCTGAATCATCTTGACCTTTTCCAAGGCATCCTAAACCAAATCGGTACCCAACAATCGAGCCTCTCCCAGCTCAAACCAACCAACTAGCGAACGACACCGCCTCCCATATAATGCCTCATAGGGAGCCATATGAATACTCGATTGGTAGCTGTTGTTGTAGGCAAACTTTGCAAGCAGCAAGAACTGATCCAAGAACCTCGAAATCCATAACACAAGCATGAAGCATATCCTTCAATATCTGAATGGGAAACTCAGATTGTCCGTCCGTCTAGGGGTTAAATGTCGTACTCAACTTAACCCGTGTGCCTAACTCACACTGTACGGCCCTTCAGAAGTGCGATGTGAACTATGTACCTCGATCAGAAATGATGGACACTAACATACTGTGAAGACGAACGATCTCGCGGATATTGATCTCAACCAACCTCCCGGAAGAATAGGTAACTACTACTAGAATGAAATGTGCCGACTTGGTCAACCTGTCTACAATGATCTATACAACATCAAATTTCTTTGAAGTCCGTGGGAGCCCAACAACAAAATCCGTGGTAATACGCTCCCACTTCTATCAGGAATCTCAAGCCTCTGAAGCAAACTACTAGGCCTTAGATGCTCATACTTTACCTGCTGGCAATTCAAACACCGCGCCACATATGCAACTATATCTTTCGTCATTCTTCTCCACTAATAATGCTACCTCAAATCCTGATACATCTTGGCAACACCCGGATGAATAGAATACCGTGAACTGTGGGCCTCCTCAAGAATCAACTTATGAAGCCTATCCACATTGGGCATACAAATCCAACCCTACATCCGCAACACCCCATCATATCCAATAGTAACCTTCTTGGCACCACCGTGTCGTAATGTGTCCTTAAGGACAAGCAAATGGGGGTCATCATACTGACGCTCTTTGATGTGATCATATAAAGAAGATCGGGAGACCGTGCAAGCTAGAACTCATCTAGGCTCCGAAACATCTATCCTCACCAATTGATTAGCCAAAGCCTGAACATATGATGCTAGCGGTCTCTCACCAACTGGAATATAGGTAAGGTTACCCATACTCACAGTCATTCTACTCAAGACATCGGCCACCACATTGGCTTTCCCAAGATGGAATAAAATAGTGATATCATAGTCTTTCAATAGCTCTAACCACCTCCGCTGCCTCAAGTTGAAATCCTTTTGCTTGAACAAATACTGTACACCCTGATGATCCGTGAATACCTCACACGACTCGCCGTAGAGGTAATGCCTCCAAATCATTAGTGTATGAACAATGGCTGCCAACTCTAAGTCATGAACAGGTTAATTCTTCTCATGAACTTTCAACTACCGCGATGCGTATGCAATTATCCTGCCATCTTATATCAATATTGCACCGAGCCCAATATACGATGTATCACAATACACCGTGTAGGATCCTGAACCTGTAGGCAACACCAACACTAGGGCTATAGTCAAAGCAATCTTGAGATTTTGAAAGCTCAACTCACACCCATCGGACCACTTGAATGGAGCACCCTACTGGGTCAATCTAGTCAACGGGGCTTCTATGGATGAAAACCCCTCTACGAACTAGCGATAATAACATAACCCAGGAAACTCCGAATCTCTATAGCTGAAGTAGGTCTAGGCCAGTTTTGAACAGCCTCAATCTTCTTAGGATCTACTGTAATGCCCTCGGTCAATACAATATGTCCCAAAAGGCAATAGAATCCAACCAAAGCTCACATTTTGAAAACTTGGCATATAACTGGCTATCTCTCAGAGTCTAAGGTTCAACTCGAAGATGTTACTCATGCTCCTCTTGACTGCGGGAGTAGATCAAATATCATCAATGAATACGATCATAAAAAAATCCAATTAGGGCTTAAATACCCTGCACCCTAAAGCTGATCAAATAAGTCATCAATCCTCTGCAGCGAATACTTGTTCTTGATAATGACTTTGTTCAACTGCCGATAGTCTATACACATCCTCATCGAACCATCATTCTTTTTCATGAACAACACTGGTGCACCCAGGGCGGACACTAGGTCTAATGAATCCTTTATTAAGCAAATCTTGCAACTGCTCCTTTAGTTCCTTTAACTCAGGTGGGGCCATATGGTATGGTGGAATAGAAATGGGCTAAGTGCCTGGAGCCAAGCCAATACATAAGTCAATATCTCTGTCGGGTGGCATCCCCGGGCAGATCTGCAGGAAACACCTCTGGAAACTCACACACAACTAGTATTGAGTCTATGGAAGGAACCTCTGCGCTAGAATCACGAATATAGGCCAAATAAGCTAGACATACCTTCTCGACCATACACCGAGCCTTCAAATAAGAAATAACCTTGCTAGTAGAATGGCTAGGAGTTCCTCTCCAGTCTAATCGAGGCAACCCCGACATGGCTAAGGTCACCTTCTTGGCATGATAATCCAATATAGTATGATAAGGTGATAACCAATCTATGCCAAAAATAACATCAAAGTCTACCATATCAAGAAGTAGAAGATCTATACTAGTCTCAAGACTCCCAATAGTGATCTCACATGAGCGATAAACACGATCTACAACAATAGAATCTCCCACAGGCATGGACACATACACTTGCACACTCAAAGAATCATGAGGAACAACCAGATATGAAGCAAATAGGATGACAAATAGAACTGAATCATCTCTATGGCAAACTAGAACAATACCTGTGATAAAGACTTCAGATGACTTTGCCTCAGGTCTAGCTGGGAATGCATAAAAAAGGGACTGGGCCTCACCGCTTTAACCTCCGCCTCTCGGATGGCTTCTAGCTGGCTGTCCTCCACCTCTAACGGCCTGACCTTCACCTCTAATGGCCTAACTTCCACCTCTAGCAGATTGACACCCGCCTCTAGCTGGCTGAGTTGGCGATGAAGCAACCGGAGCCGGAACCATGGAACGAGAACTCTGTTGTGGCATGCTTCTCGATAATCTAGGGCAACCCCTCCTGATGTGACTTATAGCCCCACACTCAAAACATCCTCTCGACCGTTATGGCTACTGAAGCTAAGATTGACTCGAACGGGCCAGATAACTACTGTGGTAACTTTGGATTGGAAACGCACTAATAAGAGTTGATGGTGTACTGTAGGCTAGCTACTCAAGATGAGATACATAAGGACCACGACTATCTGAAGCACCGTAGGATGCCTAAAGCGCTGAATGGAACATCCTAGGAGGATAGCCTTAACCAAAAGTACCCCAGCCTCCATATGAGGCATTACTGAAACCACCAAAATGACGAGGCCTCTTGTTATACATCGGCTCCCTCTCCTGTCCACGAACCATATCGATCCATCTAGCAATCTCTATGGCCCTCTGAAAATAAATATCATCTCTAGTCTCCTTGTCCATCTGTAGCCTGATGTTAAAAGTGAGTCTATCAATGAATCTCCTCACTCTCTCCCTCTCAGTAGGGGATCAAGACAATGGCATGACGAGCTAGGTCCAAATATTGAGTCTCATACTGGGTGACGGTCATGCCACCCTGCTGGAGGCTCTCAAACTACCCGCGATCCTCCTCTCTCAGAGTGAAAGGAATAAACTTCTCTAGAAATAGTTGTGAAAACTGATCCCAAGTAAGTGAAGGCGAACCATCTGGTCTGGTCAATATATAATCTCTCCACCATCTCCTAGAGGATTCGGTCATTTGGAACACCGCAAAATCAACCCCATTGGTCTCAACAATACCTATGTTGCGTAACACCTCGTGGAAATGGTCCAAGTAATCCTGTGGGTTCTCAGAAGGTGAACCACTAAAATGAATAGGAACGAGCTTGGTAAACTTATCCAGCCTCATCAAGGCCTCAGAAGATGTAGCGGGCCTATCCCCGGCCTATGCCACAACAACCGACTGAACTACTCTAATTGGCTGGGCTGCTAGAGACTGATATAGTGGAGCCATCTGCTTTGGAGTGTGATTAGGGGGCGTCTATCCTCCCCTCAACTTGTGAGATGGCTGGTGCTATTGAAAATGCATCAGTCTGGGCCACAGTCTCCATAAGTCCCACCAAGCAGAGTAGAGCATTCTAAAGCACTGGAATGGCTATAAATCCCTCCGGGACTTGAGCTGGTCCAACTGGTATGGTCTGAGCTGGGATCACCTCTTTATGATCAATATGAGGCTCCACTGTGGGTGCTGCTGCTCGGGCTCTAGGCTGAGCCCTGCCTTTGCCTCGGCCTCTGGCTTGACCTTGGCCTCTACCCCTGGTAGTAGCTGGAAGAGGGGACTCTAAATCCTTCCCGAATGTAGATGTTGTACGTGTTCTCACCATCTGCGAGAGAACAAGAATGGAATAATTCAACATCAATGATAGAACAAAATCGCACGATAGGGAAAGAGAGAAGTGAAATTTTTACCTAAAACTCCACAGCCTCTAGAAGATAAGTACAGACGTCTCCGTGCCGATCCTCCAAACTCTATTAAGCTTGTTCATGACCTGTGAGACCTAAGCAACCTATTACTCTGATACCATCTTATCACGACCCCGAATCCCAACCTCAGGGTCATGATGGCGCCTGACATCTATTTGCTAGGCAAGCCGACGTGAAACAAAAAATTAACTAATTTTAACAACTAAAAACAAAATATTAACAATGGTAACGTTATAAGTCTGAAGTAGAGTAAAATAATACCGAACAACGAAGTCTAAACATAACCCAGAACCTGGAGTCACGAGAACATGAACATTTTGTGTAATACAAACAAGGTCTGAACAAAACACACTACTTTGAAACTTAATAAAACAGTAAAGATAGAGGGGAAGGGGACTTCAGGCTGTGGACGCCGTGCAACTATACCTCAAGTCTCCAACAACGACTGAATCCGAGCAAAAACTACTAAACGCCGCTAGGACCAACTCCGGTATTAGCACAAGAAGTGCAGAGAGTTGTATGAGTACAACTGAACTCATGTACTTTGTAAGTGTCGAGCCTAACCTCGACGAAGTAGTGACGAGGCTAAAACAGGCCACTTACAATAACTTATACGCAACAATAATAATAATAACAGGAAAAGAAGTAGGAAGTGGAAATAGAAGAATTAACTCATGAAAATGAACTCAAACCTCGTTATCAGAAAGCCCAGAATAACACATCTTATGATCTCATATAAAAATGCCGAGGCCAACTAAACAATAACAACAAGTACAACATAAACAAACCGTTACGACGCACAACCCGATCCCAACATATCATCGTTTATCATGTCAGGTACCACATATAAAATCCGTTGTGGCGCGCAACCTGATCCCACTATATCATCATTTATCAATGTCAAAATCATTCCTTATTCTACCATTTCAGTTTATTACCTTTACATCTCCGTTGCAGCGTGCAACCTGCTCCACAAACAATTTCAATGAACATAAACAATCCGATAGACCAATTTACAAGAAATTTTTACATCAAGAGAGTAAAGGTACAAGGCAATAAAGGACCACATAATAATCAAAGAAAGCAACAAATATTACAAAAATGACAAGTAAAACACGTGACAATCAAAATGTGCAAGTAAACAATTAAAGGCAAATAGCAAATAAGCATGGAGTCATGGAAGGGACGAACAATTTAGCACTAGAATAATTAAATAATAAACAACAATTATAATATAGAAGTCAAATAAAATATGTAACAATTAAAGCATGAAATAAGATAATTCATGCAATAGTGAAAAACATGGAAAACTGGTATAGTGACGGCGTATATACACTCATCACCTTGCATATACGTTGTTTTCTCACATAATCCACGCAACATAGTTCAGAAATTCCTAATTCTCTCAAGACAAGCTTAGATCAACCACGTACCTCATTCTACAATCAATTCAAACTCAACCGGGGCCCTTCCTCTAGATTTAACCTCCAAACCAATCAAATCTAACTAAATATAGTCTAAAATATTCAAAATAAGCTTTAGAAACTACCCACGAGTGAAAATATTCAATTTTAATAATTTTGGAAAAAAATCAACAAAAGTCAACCCCGTGCCCGCTTGGTCAAAACTTGAGATTCAGACCAAAAATTAATTACTCATTCACCCCCGTGCCCGATTATGTGATTAGTTTCGAAATTCGACCTCAATTCAAGGTCTAAATCTCAAAATCCCCAATTTTACTTAAATCCCTAATTTCTACCATAAAAAAGTATAGATTAAAGGTTAAAATCAAAAGGTATTTATGGAAATAGAATAAATCAAGTAAAAATCTACTAACCTATGAAGTTGGGATGAAAATCCTCTTCAAAATCGCCTCTAGGACGAGCTCAAACTTAAAAATGGTGAAAAATGGGTTAAATCCCAACTTTGGGAAATTTAAATCACTAGGCGTAAGGCTTCTTTGCATTTGCGAAGGGCCTGACGCGATCGCGAAGAGCAGCATCTCAAATGGCCTTTACATTCGTGAGGGATTGTCCACATTTACGATGGCCTGTCCCCCCTAGCCTTCGCGTTTGCGAGCCTGGGCTTGCGTTCACGTAGAACAACCCTGCCTTTCCCTAGAATCCCTTAACCCATCGCGTTCGCAAGTGAAAGGTCTCGTTCGCAGTTTAATCCCTCCAATGCCTCACGTTTGTGACCGATTCTACGCGTTCGTGTAGAATAAAAACCACCCAGCCCAAGCAACCCTTCGTGATCGCGGAAGTTGCTTCGTGATCACAAAGAACAAAGCACCAGACATTAGAAAACCAACTGAAGATGCAACCTCTAAGACCAAAAATGACTTGTAGTCTATTCAAAACTCACCCGAGCCCCTCGGGCTCCAAACCAAACATGCACACAATTGTAATAATATCACACAAACTCTCTCGCACAATAAAAATACCAAAATAACACCTAAAGCTACGAATCGAATATCAAATGCATGAAATTTTCAAAGAAGCTTAAGAACTTTCAAATTCACTACCGAGCATCTGAATCATGTCAAATCAACTCTGTTTTACACCAAAATTTCCAGACAAGTCATAAATAGTAAAATAAACCTATACCAAGTCTCGGAACCAAAATTCGAACCCGGTAGCTATAAAGTCAACTTACTGTCAATCTTTGGAATTTTTAAACATTCAAATTACTAGTTTCAACAAATCATGCCAAAAAAAGTTAGGGACTTTCGAATTCAATTTCGGGCATAAGCCCAAGTCCCAAATTACAATATGGACCTAGAGGATCGTCAAAATACCAATCTGGGTCCGTTTACACAAAATATTGACCGTAGTCAACTCAAATCATTTTTAAGGCAAATTCATACTTTCTTCAATTTTTCACATAAAAAGTTCGGGGAATGAAACAGGGAATGCGTACACAAATTGAGGAATGCTAAACAGAGCTGATCAAGGTATCAAAATGCAAAAATAAAGACTAAAACTTAAAATGACTTATCGGATCATCAATAACCTAAAAGCTAGGAATAACAACTTCTTTAATATTTGTTCCATAAGAATTGTATAGTATTTGCTTTAATAAATATTTTATCTATAATAGATTGCCAACAGCCGTGGATCCAGAATGTGCAAGCAGGTTCAACAAAGATTAAAATCATCTTAAAAGTGAATATATAAGCAACATTAAGTTTTACCCTCTGATCTTTATTTTGTTCTGAAGTCGTGTTCTTAAAAAATAAAAATAACAAAAAATAATAAAAAAATAACTATAGACCTACATATGTTCTTTGTAATTATAAAAAATTATTGAACTTCGAAAATTTCAAAATTTTACAAAAAAATCAATTCAAGCTATACCAAAATACTAAGTAGTACACTACTTGTTTACTCCATTAAAGTTAACAAAGTGCAAAAATACTTATCGTAACAAACTAATAATAATAATAATAATAAAACGGAACTAAAAACTAACGTAGCTAAATGCTTTCATAGTGTAAGAATTTTGGAACTATGAAAATAAGCTAAATCGGAAAGAAAAAAAAGAAACTGTGAGGGGGCACCAACGAAGAATAAGTATGTAATATAGCTCAATGGAATAGGAAGGTACCATTTAAATTCTTCAATATCTGGGTTGAATACATTGACTGCATGGGTATTGTAAATCAAGTTTGGTCCCATAAGCTCTCTGATAGAAGAACGCAAACCATCTGGTTGAAACTGAAGAAGCTCAGACATTTGTTTAGGAAGCTGAATACTGAAGAATTCAAATACATTAGA
Source organism: Nicotiana sylvestris (assembly GCF_000393655.2). Taxonomy (NCBI): domain Eukaryota; kingdom Viridiplantae; phylum Streptophyta; class Magnoliopsida; order Solanales; family Solanaceae; genus Nicotiana; species Nicotiana sylvestris. The sequence goes on from NC_091061.1 coordinate 92,041,147, forward strand.
TAAAGGATTAACAATACCAGGATGCATGGACCTTATTGCAACTTAGAACTGGATAACTATCCAATGTTCTAATTATCTATTGGAAGAAGAGAGAAGTTTAATATAAAATTTGGAGAAATGGTCTTTGATGGAAGAAAGTGCACTAAGGCAGAAGTTTAGTTCCAAATGGATACAACTTGGAGACTCAAATGCAAAATACTTTGCACCTACGATCAAAGAAAGGAGCCATAGAAAATAAATAGTGGAACTGACTTCTCTTGCAAGACATAAAGTGACTGTGCTTGAAGACATCAAAGAAGAAATTGTTAGCTTTTATAAACCTCTGATGGGAGCTTCTACCCATACTTTGCATGCGGTAAATAAGATGGTAACGATGAAAGGGCATGTCACGTCTCAACAACAATGAATACTTTACGTGAGGATATAACTAAACAAGAGATTGATGAAGATCTATGTTCCATTGGAGATGAAAAATCCCTAGGCGTTGATTAATTTAATACTTTCTTCTTTAAGAATGCATGACCCATAATCAAATGGGAAGTTAAAGAAGCTATAAAGGAATTCTTTTCGTTGGGAAACTATATAGAGTTATCAACTGCACTCCTATCACATTAGTGCCTAAAATTGTCAATCTTATAACTATGATTGAGTTTAGACCAATATAATGTTGTACGTTGCTATATAAGCTAATATCCAAAATCGTATCTTCTAGAATTCAGGTGTCATCTCAACTTCATTAGTGAGGCTCAGGCTGGTTTTTTACTTGAGAGAAAGATTACTGACAACATCATCATGGCTCACGAATTGGTTAAAACCTATTCTAGAAAATACATTTCTCCTAGATGCATGATTAGATAGACCTACAAAAAGCCTATGGTTATGTTGAATAGATCTTCTTGGAGTGGGTTATGTTAGAATTGGGATTTCCTAAGAAGTCCAGTGCATGAGTAATGGAATATATACGAACTGTCAATAACTCTATTATGATTAGTAGGGAACCCTTAGTGCCCTTTGATGCCGTTAGAGGTGTTAGACAAGGTGATTCAATGCCATCTTTCTTATTTGTAGTGGCAATGGAATATTCAAATATGATCTTGAATGATTTGAAATCAATCAAGAATTTCAAATACCACCCTAGATATTCTAAATTGGGCATAACTCATTTGAGTTTTGATGATGACCTATTGCTATTTGCTAGATGTGTTGCACTTTCTGTGGCTGCTATTCATCAAGGATTCATTCAATTCACTGAGGTTTCAAGGATGCATGCAAACTTGGGATAAAACTCAGTATACTTTGGTAGTATCTGTTAGGATGTTAAAGATTAGATTCTGCAGGAACTGAGTTTTCAGTTGGTGAGTTGCCTTTTAAGTATCTTGGTATACCACTGTTGTACGACCCCAATCTTCCTCCGTAAGATGTCGTGATGGCACCTAGTCTCTATGACCAGGTAAGCCTAATATTCATGAAGAATTTAATGAAAACAGTAATAAAACTTCTAAATTTAACCAATAGCTATCATAAGAAGGAATCCAATATACAACTAAGCATAACCGCCAAAATCTAGTGGTACCGAGTCACAAGCTCTACACGAGTATACTGAACATCCCTATACAACAATAACTATAAAAAGAGAACGAGATAGAAGCTAGATAGAGGGTGACTCCGAGGCCTGCAAACGCCGGCATGTGTACCTTGAAGTCTCCGGTCCAAGCGCACTCACTGATGCCTAGGCTGGTATGAAGTATCTGGATCTGCAGAAAAAAATATGCAGAAGCGTAGTATGAGTACACCATAATGGTACCTAGTAAGTATCAAGCCTAACTTTGGTAGAGTAGTGACAAGGTTGGGTCAAGACACCTATTGCAATAAATAAAGGAACATAACAAGTATAGAATAGTATGATAATGAAAACAAGGGAAATGATACAAAAAAGAAATATAACAAGAATAACTACACTGAGACTAAGGCAATTAAGATGTCACGAAAGAAACACATAATAAGAATGCAAAGAAAATGATGCAAATAAAACACAAGTGATGTAACTGAAAGGTATCGACAAGAATCACTACTAAGGTACCGCCTCGTAGTCTCATTTCGCAAATCAAATCACAATCTTTCCTTATATCACCGCAGGAACCTTACATTTTGATTTGAAAAAAAATTCATTTTTCTCGAAATAGCTAGCCGCGTTTTAGCCCACCTTATCATACCACGTGGCTTTAAGTAGTTCTCCTACTAACAACACGCGTATCAAGTACCTTATCTTACCGCATGCGTTTTAACCCTAATCCTTATACCACCGCATACGTATCAATATCACAACATATCATAAATTGCACCTCAAGTACCCAATACTACAACTTGCCAAAGAAGTCAACAATAATAGTGTTTCCACAATAAATAGCCCTTGGCTCAACCACAATATGTACAAGAGTCTCAACAATAGTAACCAAAAGTGAATAACTCAACAAGAATAGTATCTCAACAAATTTACAACTTTACCTCAATGTGAATCACGACCTTTATAACTTAAACACCATAATTCAACAATAAGATATTCCAAGAAATAACAACTTCAAGTAAAGGAACTCAACAGTTAAATAATTAATAAGAAAATAAGAGAACAATTACTTCAACTAAGCATATAAAGGCAATTAGTAAGTAAGAGATGAGACAAGTATTTACAATGTCAAGTAAGTCACGTAAGGATATGTTAACGATAATGAAGATAACAAGTTATGACAATTCAATTAAAGTCAGGGAAAGAATCTATGCAACTCTAACCGGTCAATTACCACATTTAGCCCATGTACTCACTCGTCACCTTGCGTACACGGCCTTAACGTACCACAAATTACACAAAACAATACCAATCCTAAGGGGTAATTTCCTCACACAAAGTTAGTCAAGATACTTTCCTCTAAACACGCTACCTCAATCCACTAGTAAGCCCTTTCTGCGATTATCTAACTCCAAATGGCTCAGATCTCACCAAAACAACTTTATACCATAAATACAAACTATAGGAAACTATTCCAAACAATAAAGTTGCAATCTTTAATGAAAAACAAAAAGTCAACTCAAAAATTCAACCTGGGGTTCACGTCTCAGAAGCCGACCAACCTTACAAAATCTGAACACGCATTTGATAACGAGTCCAACCATACAATAATTACTCAAATCCGACCTCAAATCTCCTTTCAAATCCCCAAAATTCGGTCTTTGAAGTTTCACAAAATTTTCCTAAATTTTCCAACTCAAATCACAATTAAATAACAAAAACAACGATAAATTCATGTATAATAGCCAATTCCGAGTTGGAATTTCTTACCATGATGGTTTCCTTGAAAATCCTGCAAAAAAACGCCACAAATCGAGCTCTCTAGGTCAAAAGATGAAGAATAAAATAAACCCTCGTCTCTAGTCCTTTTTTGCCCAGCGACTTTCGCTTCTGTGAACCCTTAACCGCATTTGTGGCTCCGTACCTGTAGAATTTCTATCGCAGATGCGGCCCTCACTTAGTCCCCTGAAATCTCACACCTGCGGACCCCTAAGCGCATCTGCGCTTGTGCTTCTGCGGGAAGCCAACTACTTCTGCGCGACCGCTTTTGCGGATAACTGACCGCACTTGCGGTCCCAGCTAGCCAAACCAAACTTTGCTTTTGCGGTTCACAGGCCACTTCTGCGGTGCCGCACCTGCGGCCCAAAGTGCATGGGTGCGATTGCACTAGAACCTCAGCAACTTCAGCCTTCTATTAAGTTCAAAATTATCCTGATTCCAATCAGATTCACACCCGAGGCCCCTGGACCCTATCAGAATATACCAACAAGTTCTAAAACACATAATGGACCTACTCGAGGCCTAAAATCATATCAAACAATATCGATTCTACGAATCACAACCCAATTCAAGCCTATTGAGACTATGAACATCCGACTTCCAAAACTAATGCCGATTCATACCAAAATAACTCTGATAGACATGAGATTTTGCACACAAGTCATAAATGACATGACAGACCTATTCCAACTTTAGAAATCTGAATCTGACCCCAATATCAATAAAGTCAACTTTCGGTCAAACTTCTCAACCTTCCAAAACTTTCACTTTCTAATTTTCGCCAATTCAAGTCGAAACAACCTACGAACATCCAAATCAATATCCGGACACGTTCCTAAGTTCAAAATTACCATACGGAGCTATCAAAACCGTCAAAACTCTATTATGGAGTGGTCTACACAAAAGTCAAACTCCAGTAAACTCTTTCAACTTAAGCCTCCAACTTAGGGACTAAGTGTCCCATTTCACTCTGAAACTTACCCGAAACCAAAACCAAACACCCCGGTAAGTCATATAACCAACATATAACATAGAGGAGGTAGGGGACGAGGCTAAAATACTCAAAAATGATCGGCCGGGTCATTACAACTGTCCACAAAAAAACTTAATATCTTACAACGACAACCTTTAATAGATAAAAACACTACAAGAATTACTTTATGGACTTCTGTCAAAACTGTCCTATGCCGAGAAGGTATAGCTAGTTTAGAGTGTTTTGCTTAGCATACATGTTTTTTGGGAAAAACTATTTGTAACGCCTGCTAAGTTGCTTAAAGTTATAGAATATTTTTGCATGTCCTATGTATAATCTGGTGTTAGTGTGATCACAAAAAAATCTCTTGTTGCGTGGGACAAAGTTTGCATGACCAAAGCTAGAGGAGGCTTGAACCTTATCAATCTACAACTTTTGAACAAAGCTGCAATAGCCAAAACTTGTTTGGATATGGCCCATAGACAAGACAAGTTATGGTTAAGGTGGATCCATACATACTATATAAAGAGCCAACAATTTAGCAGATTTTCTATACTACATCAAGCATCCTGGATGATTAGAAAAATTATTGAGGCCAGAGAGTTATTGAACGAAGGACAATGCAATCATGCTGATGACAAAAGCATAATAAGGTAAATCTACCTGCTACTCCTTGGAACATATCCTAGAGTTGAATGGAAGTGTATGATGTACAACAATAAAGCAAGGCCAAAGGCATGATTCATAATGTGGTTGTAGTTTGCAAGGAAAATTGCTTACTACTGATCGACTATGCAAATGGGGCTTGACTGTAGATACTTACTGTCATTTATGTTAATGACATGATGATTCCAATAAACACCCGTTTGTACAATATGAATATACAAAAAATATATGGAATAGATTAATGAAATGAGCTCTTAAGACAACCACCAAGATCTGTCACCTAGGAGTGGCTTGTTCAATGAATTATTAGAGAGCCTAAAGAGAAGTCTCAGATTGCCGGTCTTCAAATTGATTTATGTTGAAAATATTCATTACATGTGGAGGGAGAGAAACATAGAACCTTTGAAAATAAGAGTAGACATTGGGAAATCGTAGCAAGAGAGATATCTTATGTGTGTTGGGCTAGTGTCTCACCTGGAATTAGGACCTTAATGTACAAATTTGTCTTCTAAGTGAGATGATAGGGCATGAGGATTTTTTGAATTGCATGTGTTTTTCTGTTTAGATAGCTAGTTGCGTTGGCTTGGTATGTTTTTATTTTTGTTTCATTGATGATTAATATAGGAATTGGCTGAATGAAAACTGCAGCACCAACAAATTAGGAACTGGCTACAGAAAACATGTTTCCCAAATTTGATCCAATGTATGTAGGAATTTCTCATAACAAAATGTGCACTCATTATGGAAAGGTAGGACACTTTAGAGATACTTGTCCTGACTTAATTCATGCTTAGGTTAAAAACACCTTTGGTATTGCTAAAAATATGAAGAAGGAATAGGAACCATTAGCCAGGCGTTTTGTCCATACTAAGTGGATTAATGTTAACAAGAAAATAGCTATTAATCATCTTCCCTTTTGGGTAAGAAGAGATCTTATTCATCTTTTTTCAAATAAAAAGAGACCCAAGCTCGTTTGGGTTCACAAGACTAACTTGTGATTTTTGGTGTAGACTAAAGTGAGAGGTAACAATCAAGACTGGTGTCTAGACAGTAGATTCTCAAGACATATGACTGGAGAAATTCTCTCACTGACAACATTCCATCGAGGGAGTGTGTCATTTGAAAATGGGAAAAAGGCCAGATAATAGGTATTGGTAAGGTCTAAAAGTCACTCTCTTATGATGTAGAAGATGTGTATTATGTCATAGGCCTCAAACTCAATATTCTTAGCATCTCTCAAATGTGTGATAAAGGAAATGAAGTAAAATCCAATTCCAAAATCTGCACTGTCACTAAGTTTGATACTGATGAAGTTGTATTAAAACGTAAGAGACATAATAATATTTACAAGATATCCATTATGTCTCTTCGTTAGAGTGAGAAAATATGCTTAAGTGTAGTGTAGGACGATCCATTATTATGGCATAGAAGACTAGGTCATGTTAGTCTTTCTCAACTCAACAAGTTGGAAGTAAATGACTTTGTCCTTGGCTTACCAAAAGTTGAGTTCTCCTCAGACAAGGTTTGTGATGCATGTGTTAGAGGGAAACATGTAAGCTCACCTTTTAAATCTAAAAAGGTTGTCAGTACCTCTCAAACTTCCAGAATTCCTTCACATGGACCTATGTGGAGCAATGAGAGTGAAGAGTAGAGGAGGTAAGAAGTATGTTTTTGTCATCATAGATGACTTTTCCTGGTATACATGGACTCTGTTTTTGGGTTCTAAAGATGAAACTTTTGATATTTTCTATGTGTTTGTCAGAATGATCCAACAGAAACTGGGCTATAATGTATTATGTATAAGAACAGACCATAGAACTGAGTTTGAAACTTTTAAATTCCTTGAATTCTGTAACACAGATGGCATTGATCGTGGTTTCTCTGCACCTATAACTCCATAACAAAATGATGTTGTGGAAAGAAATAATAGATCCCTAAAAGACATGGGGAGGACCATGCTAAATTACTAGTGGGCTGGCTAAGAGTTTCTGAGCTGAGGCAGTCAATACTGCCTGTTACTTGCTAAATAGATATATAGTTATACCTATTCTTGAGAAAACTCCCTATGAGTTACTTCGAGAGAGAAAGCTCAACATTAATCACTTGAGAGCATTTAGGTTGCAAATATTTTCTGCACAATAATGGCAAAGAATCTCTAGGTAAGTTTGATGATAAAAATGATGAGAAAATTTTCTTGGGTTACTCTCCACATAGTAAGGCCTACAAAGTTTTTAATAAAAGAACTATGTGTGCAAAAGAAAATGTTGATGTTATTTTTGATGAATCTAAATATTTGGCTGAGAAAGGTCTACAAGATGAATATTATGACATAGAACTCACTAGTGAAGGAACTCCTAAGGTACCTGATCCTCAACATGAAGATGGATCCAGAGATCACAAAGAAGTTGAAATTGATCATGAGGAACAAGAAGAAGATAGAACTACTCTGACTGCTAACCAGGTTGATGAAGCTATACTTACTGAAACTGTTCCTTTGGGTCACTTCTTGGGTGAACAATATTTGGGAATGCAGATAGGCCATGAAAACATCAAAGTTCATATCCTCTTGAGAGCATCATCTCTGATCCTAATGCAGGAGTGCAAAACAAGGTCATCTATGAGAAATCTATGTGCATTCATATCATTCCTCTCACAAGTTAAACCTAAGAACATTAAGGAAGCTCTAAAGGATCTAGATTGGATTATAGCCATGCAAGAAGAGCTAAATCAGTTTGAAAGAAGTGAGGTCTGGCACTTGGTACAAAGACCCAAGAATGAACTGTCTTAGGTACTAGATGGGCGTTCAGAAACAAGCTGGTTGAACAAGGAAATATCACAAGGAACAAGGCCAGACTTGTGGTTCAGGGATACAATCAAGAAGAAGGCACTGACTATGATGAGACATTTGCACCTGTAGCTAGAATGGAAGCTATAAGAATGCTAATAGCTTTTGCTGCACACATGGAGTTCACCTTGTATTAAATGGATGTAAAAAGTGCATTCTTGAACGACTATCTGAATGAGGAAGTGTTTGTTAAACAACCTCCTGGGTTTGACATTGAAGAATTTCCTGACTATGTGTTCAAGTTAGACAAAGCCAGTATGGACTAAAACAGGCCCCAAGAGCTTGGTATGAAAGACTCTCAAAATTCCTCTTAACTAACAACTTTGTTAGAGGAAAGGTGGACAACACTTTGTTTTTGAGGAGCAAAGGCAAGAATGTTCTGATTGTACAAGTATATCTGGATGACATTATCTTTGGAGCTACTAATGAAGCAATGTGCAAGGAATTTGCTGAGATGATGGGGAATGAGCTTGAAATGACCATGATGGGTGAATTGAACTTCTTCTTGGGGTTGCAAATCAAGTAAACATCTAATGGAATCATGATACATCAGCAAAAATATATCAAGGAACTGCCAAACAAATTCAACATGAACTCCTCTAAGTCCATAAACACTCCCATTTCCATTGCAACAAAGCTGGACCTTGATGAAGACGGGAAAAATGTTGAATAGAAGATATATAGAGGAATGATTGTGCCATTGTTGTATCTTATAACAAGCAGACCTGATATTGTGTTCAGTGTGGGATTATATTCAAGATTAGGCAAATCCAAAAGAGTCTCATGTGAAGGCTGTCAAGAGGATACTTAGATATCTTAAAGGAACTTCTGATCTGTGCTTGTGGTATCCTATAGGGTATAATTTTGATCTAGTTTGTTATGCCGATGCTGACTATGCATGTTTTCATGTTGACAGGAAAAGCACTTTAGGAACAACACATTTCCTAGGTTCTTGTCTGATGTCTTGGGTAATAAAGGAGCAGAACTCAGTGGCTTTATCCACATCCAAGGCTGAATATGTGGCAACAACATCTTGCTTTGCTTAGTTTTTGGGGATAAGACAATAGCTAAGGGACTATGGTATTTTTGTTGATTTTGTTCCTATTTTCTCTGACAACAGTAGTTTTATAAACATTGCTAAAAATTTATGTCAACACAAAAGAACCAAGGACATTGATATTAAACACCACTTTCTAAGAGTCAATGTTAAAAAAAGGGAACATTTCAATTAACTTCTATAAAACTGAAGACCAAATTACATATATCTTTACTAAAGCTCTGAGTAGGGGCCACTTTGAAAGGAATAGACTATAACTATGTCTAACCAATACTTCCAACTAGTTGCAACCCAATGATTGGCTAGAAAAACTATAATTAGATGTAGATAGTCGAGTACGATGTGTTTGATTCAGTCTCGTGCTTGTATTAAGCACACACACTTGCCTAAAAAATTCTAGTTGATAACTATATTGTATGATACTAACCTGTAGTGGTGAAGCTTTATCGTATAAATAAGTAAGGAGTTACTAAGGAGTTGGTTCTTTGACTCAGGTACGTGCCATCTTGTCTTAATTTACTGGAACTTAATATCCTAAATTACTGCTATGCTCAGACTTTCTAATCCTGTTAACATCACTCTCAAGTGTCATCTAGTCAAAGAGTAAGGGGGAATCCTAGAGCAATAGAGTTTAATTACTCCTGAAATCCTAATAGTCAAAGTAGCCATTATTAAAGTCCTGTTAGAACTCAAATTTTGTCACTCTCTCTCTCTCTCTCTCCCTTCTAGTCAAATTAGGAGTAATTCCTTTAAAAACCCTTGTGATAAGTTTCTCAAACATTACTGTTTTTCTCAAACCTTAAGCAAGAATCAAAAAATAATTCTCTCTTTCCCTTAATCAATTTTCCTCTCTTATCGCCATGCCCAAATCCAGCCAAACCCCTTTCTAAAGCAAAATCATCATCCAAGACTGAAGTCAAATCATCATCAAACCTTCAAGTGAACCTACACCCACACCTGCTCCGCACCGATATCTTCTATTGTACCTACACCATCATCCCCTGTTCTTGTTGCTTTCACCATCCTCACCTCCACTAGGCCTTCACTTCCAAAACCAGCCACCCATGTATTTGTGCCTACTTCTAAAAACACTTCTGATCAAGGCTACTCTAAGAAAATATGTCAAGAGTGAAAAGGTAGTGCGTGATATTGTTGCTAAAGTAGACATAATGGTTAAGGAAGTTGTGGTTCAGGGGGAATTAGTACAAATTATTACAAGTCAGGTAAAACTCTCTCCCTCAAAATTAAATGTTCTGGTATTTGCTATAGATGTTGCACCCTTAGATTTTGTCCCACCCACAAGTGGTAAACCACGAGTTGAGGAACCCACTGTAGAAAAGAATGTAGCATATATGGAAAAGGGGTAAATACCACTATTGCTATGCCTATGGTTGAGGGGGAAGACATAAAGAACTAGCATAAAAGGAGGCATCTGATAGTCTTTCTTTCAGTTGGACGGAGGATGAAGATGATAATAGAGGTGAAAATAAAGAAGGGGTAGTGGGCAGGCATGAGGGACATCCTACTCAGGACATTGCTAATGAAGAGAAAAAGAGCGAGAATGAGGGAGATTCTGGTGAAGAGAAGGAGAGTGAGACAAAAGATAGGATAGATGAACAAGTGGATGACTCTGCAGAAGAAGAAAAGAATAACGAAAAAGAGGGTGAGTCTGAGAGTGAAGGTGATGATCAAGAAAAGGCAAGTGAGAGTGAAGGAGAGGATGAAGAAAGTGAGGACAAGAATAAGAATATGAGTGGGGAATCTGAAAGCTCTATGACTATTGGGAACACTATCATAGCCCCTTTAGAAGAAGCAAGTGAAGAGAAAAGGACTGAAGAACCTGGGCCCTTGTTAACTCCTTTTACTGGAGATGAGGAGGTCAGTAGTAATGAAGATAACTTGCCCTTGTCTAAAATAGGGAAGAAACCCAGGAAGAATCTTGTGAAAGAAACTAAGTCTGTCGTCCCTGAAAGGAAAGAAGTGGCTCCTCCTGTCGGGACTCCTTTCACAAGGAGTAAAATAAAGGTTGTTTATGAACAAATCATTAAGGAGTCCGAGGTGCCAAGAAGCCAAGAAAGCAAGTTTCAGTTGTGGAACCTGTAGTTGAGTTGGACGGAGAAGATGAGTTTGTTTCTACTCTACCAGAAAAGTCATCAACATAAAAGAGAAAGGTTGTCAAAGCTACCAAAACTTCTACCTTATCTGCAAGGGCCAGTAGAGGAAGGAAGAGAAAAAGTGTGACAACTGTAGTTGATAAACTCACTGAGTTCAGGACATAAAAATGTTTAATAGGAAGATTTTTGTAAACACTGATGAAAATGGGATGGCTCAACTGGTTGAAAAACTTGATCTACAAGGATGAAAATATATATTTGTAAAGACTTTCCCTCCTGTGTGTGTGCCTGCTGTGGTGGAGTTCTATGAAAATTTCTAGTTTGATGGAAAGGTGGTCAAGAGTAAGGTAAGGGGGTTTTAGAAGGAGTTTGACATTGAGGAGATAGTGATGCTTCAGAATATTTCTTCTTTAGGTTTTGAAAATTACTTGAAGAAAAAGTGGCTAGCCATAAACAATGATGTCCATAGGAATTGTGGTCACAAGGAAGTTCTCTCAAAAATTTGAACTGGATGTTCCTCAAAAGGTGTACAAGACTGACATGACCCCCTTCCATAAGCAGTTGTTTCACTTTGTCAATTCATGCATTCTACAGAGGTATGAGAGAAGGAATGAGTTTACCCTGTTGGACATGGTTGTGATGGAACTGCTTGACACTGGTAGACCTATCAATCTCCCTAGCCTGATAATTCAGCATATGGCAAGAGATACTAACACTTCCAAGCCTAAGCGTGCTATGCCTTATGCCTTCATGTTGACTAAGCTATTTGACAAGCTCAACATTGCATTGCCTGAGCTTAAGTATGGAAATCACAATGATGTCTTGGATGTTGTTACCCTCAAGCAGTATGGCTATGAGGAGATCAAGGCTAGATGACCAACAGGTTCTTCTATTCTACCTGGAAGCAGCATGACAACATAGCTCACTAAGAGGTTGGAGTTGGTTGTTGAGGAGAATGCCAAGCTTCGTGAAGAGAATGATGAGTTGAGAAAAGAAACCAGGCAGCTTAGGGAAGAGCTTAGAAGGGTTAGGGAAGCTCATGCCCAACAGATTTCCACCTTTGTGAAGCATTGACCCCCTCTACCTATCACCCATGAACTTGTTCCTTCCCTAAAGTCCTTAGTTTCTTTTGTTATCCAGTGACGGTTTAGTTTCTGTTCTTGTCCGAGTATGTTACAACCGGTTTAGTTTATTTTGTTCTAATAGTTTAAGACAAGGCACTGGGCTTATTTAGGCACTGCTAAATGACTTCTCTTATAATGCTTTGATGCTTCATATTTGGTTAGATCATCATCTTAGTCTATTTGCTTTGATAATTCTTGAGCTTGTTTTGTAGCATGTATGGTCTTAAATCTTGCATTAACTATGCTTAATATGTCTAACATCTTTTGTTATTTTTCGATGATGCCAAAAGGGGGAAGATAGAGTTGGGCGTTGTCTATTTGTGGAATGATGTACTTGTAGATCATGATTTGGTATGATTGCTTGATTATGATATATACAAAGTTTGTCATCATCAAAAAGGGGAAATTTGTTGAGTATTGAGATTTTGATGATTAGTAAAGTTTGTTCTGATAAAATGTTCGAAGATCCAGGTCCTCAACGTAGTTGCTTAACAACTCTAAGAACAAGCTCCTCAGGGTGAAGGACCAGCTCCTCATGGCTGATGATTGTACATCTGTGCAAGATAATAACTTTATCCCAAAGTTACCCATGTCCGAATTTGGTGGAAGAAGGCTGCTTCACATGATAAGGGTTGTTGTCCAAGAAGATACGCATAAATGAGTGAGAGACAAGAGTTCCAAGACTGGTGGAGTCCTTGGAACAGTAGGAGTTCTATCAAATGAAAAGCTGACTATGCATAAGACTCCTAGAAGATCTTGGAGTCCAGGCATTTAAATATCCATCTAGACTGCGGAACCTATCCTTTTACACATGAACTGAAGAACTACATTTTACACACTCTAGTCGAGTACCAGTGTTGTGTTCTTATTGAGTCAGTATAGTGAATGTGTTTTAGGATATCGAGTTGTAATCAAAGTGTCACAAACAATTAGTGAGTTGGAGTGAGTGTTTGCTTTACAAGTTAGAGTAACTTGTAAATCAAATAGTCGTAGTAGGAGTACTGGAGAGTATTGAGTTACAGTCTTATAATCGATACATTGTGGCTCATTGTTCTAGTGGAGTTGAAGTTGAAACTCCTACGCAATAAATCTTGATTTATGCACCTTTTGAGCCGGGTAATTTTCCAGGTAAAATCAATGTTTTTTACTTTACTGCTTATTTTACTTCACGTCTAAGGAGTACGGCAAAGAACCAAGTTCTTTAGTAAATTCATAAGGGCACTCAAACTAACAATTCCTATAAATAAAAGGAAAGTACATGTTATAATTATTACTATAATATCACTTAATAACATTTAAACAAGGAAATAATCCGCAGGGTTATACTATATAAACAAAGCAATGGCTATGACACCATAACAAAGATAGCCATGCTTTACACAATGTCAATGCTGCAAATTACAACTCCATACAGCGACAGCCAGCTGCATGATAGACCTATAGCTTCATCCATCACTATCAGTTAATCGTCATCTTAACTTAATACAATTAGAAATGTCGTACAGTTTCTATACATTTATTATGTACACATAATCTTCAGATATTTTTCAATCAATGAAGTACTGTACTTTCTTTAATAATGAGTATATATACCGTCACTTAGGTGTATTTCACCTCACTTCCACAAATCAATTTGAGAACTGGAGGATGCCGTGGAGGTATTTTCTGGAGCCAGTTCTTGCTTGTCCAAATTATTGACCATCAAATTTGAGTCGTCGCCCCGAGCATTTGCTGCATTTGAATAGTTATTCTCCTCTTCTTGACTAAGTTGAGAAGCTACAAATTTGTCGAGAACTCGCCAATCGGTCACTTGATCCTCAACTTGGTCATTAGTACAACCTCTATTAACGTTGTTTCCAAACGTAGGATGCATATGTTCTTGATTAACATTAATGCCAAATATTGGCATTGGCATTGAGCTGCAACTTATTCCAGGAGGTGCTGCTGCTAGAAGTTTAGAATTAATTTCTAAAAGAGGAAGCTGAAGAAATTGCTGATTTTGATGATGAGGTGAGATTTGGTAGTGCAAATTATCGAGTTCCTTCTTGCAATTAGGGTAATTATTAGGATAGTGATGGTTATAGTTAGTGAAGGTATTAGAGGGAGGGTACTGTGGCTTGGGGGAGTCCATATTGTCAGGCATGAATGAAAGTTGATCATCGTACCAAATTGGTGAGCCATGTTCACTAGTATCCATCCTAATAGCTGCTATTTTCTTCTTGAACACTCTACATATAACCCATCCTTCTTCCTATTGTAGTAGATAAGCATTTGATTAGTAATTTGACTATAATGACAACTAACGTGCTATAAAGAGGTTAAACTATACTCACATGTTAAACTATACCAACGAGTCACACACTAAGCACACCATACATTGTTAAAACTTAAGTCCTTAAAATTTTATGTACTTACGCGATAAAAACACTTAGGATCGTTTGGTAGGGTGTATAAGAATAGTGCTAAATAAGGTGCATTAGTAATGCATGCGTTAATAATGCAAGCACTAGTTATGCAGAGATTACTTCTTATCCACTGTTTGGTGTGATGTATACAAATTAAAATGTATTGCATAATTTATAAGAAATGTAGTTATTACAAAAATGCCTTCCATATTCTGTACATAGTTTTTAGGGACTTTAAGGATAATTTTATCTTTAACAATGCATGCATTAATAGCCTTGGTATTGCTATACCATGGTTTGTTATGTATTAGTTATACATAGGATAATACCAAATAGGTTGTATAACTAATACTTGCATTAGTAACAGATAGGTTGAAAAAATGTGCTTCCTCCGTTCCAGTTTATGTGAACCTATTTCCTTTTTGGTCCGTTTTAAAAAAGAATGACCCTTTTCTAAATTTGGAAACTATTTAGCTTAAACTTCCAATTTTACCCTTAATGAGAAGTTTTTATAACCACACACATACTCTGGACCCCCTTTTGACTTGTTTAGGACTAAAAATTCAAAAAGTTTTCATTTTTTCTTAAACTCTGTGCCCAGTCAAATAAGTTCGCGTTAATTGGAACGGAGGGAGTATCAAACAAGAGATTAGTAATATCAAAAGCTAATGCATGCATTATTTTCTTTAATGCATCCTGCCAAACAATCCCTTACATAATCATGTCATTTATAATAATTACAAGTAAATCCCTATGTAAAGCATATTAATTGATAACTTAGTAAAAACAGTAACTAATTTACTATCACAGATTAACTACACTAATTAGGTAAATTGTTATAACTTTAATCCGTTTAACTATATGGAGTTGATTTAAAGGGAACTTGCCTGAGGAGCACCATTTGGATCAGTCTCAAGTCGGTATTCATGCATAATAAAGTCAGATTTTTGTCCATTTGGAGCCCTCCCTTTATAATAAACTAAGGTCTTCCTCATGCCAATCAAGTCGTGCTTAGAATAAATAGCCTTGTCCCTTCCTGTTGCTTTCCAGAATCCTGCTGCTGTTGCTCTATTTGTTCTTGTCCCTGTTGGATATTTTTTATCTTTGTGGCTGAAGAAGTACCAGTCACTTTGTTCTTCTGTGCCCATTCTGCATAATTCTGTTGATAATTTCATTATATTTGTGAGTGATATCATACCTTTATGTCATTAGAAATACATGTAATTCATACTTTTTTGACATATCTACGGTTTCATATATATATATATATATGGTTGTACCTTGAAGATCCCATGGCTCAATTTTGTAGAGATCGATGTCTTTAATAACATCAACATCAATCCTTCTTGAGGTGATTTTCTTCCTAAGGTAATAATCGACGAGTTCTTCATCAGTTGGGTGAAATCTGAAACCTGGAGGAACTTGTGAGAAAGAATTCATCATCTCACTCAAATGTATAGCCTGCATATTCAAGAAAAAATTATCAGTATTACATTCCAATTGTATGATCAAACGTAGAATATAAATCTTTCAAACTTCTGTTTCTGTTTCTTTTCAAACTACGGGTAAAGTTGCTGCCATGTGACCAGGAGGTCACGGGTTCAAGCCGTGTAAACAGCCTCTTACAGAAATGCAGGGTAAGACTGCGTACAATAGACCCTTGTGGTCCAGCCCTTCCCCGGACTCCGCGCATAGCGGGAGCTTAGTGTACCGGACTTTTTTTTTGGCTCAGGTTATAAGAAATTTGAATAGAACATGCATTAGCTAGGAGTAATAAACAATTTGACTAGTTTGCTCAAACTCAGATTGTTGGTTCTGTAGCACTTAATTTGTTCTTTGTTTTTTTTCTTTCTGATCAAGCAATTTTTAACAAAAACTGATCAAAGTGAAATTACTATAGAAATCAAGATCCTCCACATTTGATAAAAAATATTGGCAAACTATTTAACAGGAAACTAATTTTCTTGTATATCATGAGATTCAATGAAGAAAGGACGACGCTTGAATAGTGCATGCAAAAATTGGAAGAACAGATTCAATAAATTCCAGCAATAGTTATCTTGAGATTCATTTGCCTCCCCCTTTCACACTTCATATATAGTCACTGGAGTGCAAATTAACATCCACATGAAGAAAGCAAAACAAGCTAATGACGAATAAACAATTGAGAAAACCACCAAAATATTAAGTAAAATGGAACCAAGAACAATATATATTTAATCGAAATGCAATATAAAACTCCTTCAGATTTCACACTACGAGTGCGTGGATCTTATTGAAATTTAATCCACTCTTGCCTTACGATAAGCATAATCTAATGTATGCTTATACTTGTGGGGCACATGCCCATGTTGTCCAGCCAAAGGCCCAATGGCCGGCCTAATCCTATTCTCTTTTGGTTTCCATTTCTATTTGGAATTGGATTCGGTTTATTCTTATTTTGAGTGGGTTTTGGCTTTAAGAGGAAGCACCACTCATGATCTATAAATAGGACAACCTTGGAGAATTATTCTACGCTCATTGATACAAGTCTTTGAAAGACTTAAGCACATAAGAGTGGTTTTTGAGAGAGCTTTTGTCAAGAGAGAAGAGAGAAGAGAGAAGAGAGAAGAAAAATATTTGTTTTGCTACAGATTTTTATTCTGACCAGCCAACTTCAAATCACGTTTTCCGATTCGTTAACCGTTGGATCGGGCTGATATTTTGATTGAGTGTTCGCAACATCTTGGTCTTCGATTTGAACGGTGAGATCGGATTTGGAGGCTTGTAGTATCTTATTTCGAGCCTCGAACAGCAGCTTCGTTTTTGTGGATTATACTCTTTCTTCAATTGATTAGTTGTTGCTCTTGTTGCTCCGTGTTTGGCACTTGTTGTGTAGCCAATTTGGAGAACTTTTGTAACTCTCTTATTGTTATAGTGGAGTTTTTTGGATCTTTGTGATCCCGTGGTTTTTACCTTCGATTTAAAGGATTTTCCACGTTAAAATTTGGTGCTCTTTATCTTCTTTATTTTCGGGTTTGCCTCTTCCTCGACATAACAATACTTTTGTGAAATGATAATTTTAGGTTTTTGTTTACCGTATTCTTTAACTACATTTTTTTGTCGATTTAATTTAAGAAGTCATGGAAAAGAATAACAAAATAAAATCATCGTCAAACTGGTATAACAAGGGATTTATGAACTTCCTGAAGGATAATAGTAGGATATATCAAATTTTTGTCAAAAATAAGAAGAAATTAAATATAAGATCCAATTCGATAATCCATTTATAACTATATATGGTCTTGTCATTACTAGAATAACCAAAGAGATATGTTGGAATTAATCAGTTATTATGACATATGCTTTTCTTATAGTGTTGGGGTAATAATTACGATGATGTTACTATATCATTTAGTCTGTAATATCACTGGAGACGCATGGAAGCAAGAGAAATCACCACGAACGAGTTACTTTCCTTTCAAGATTATCAGTAATAATTTGTTCGTATGTCAAATCTCCAGACAACATTTTTCCTAGATCAAATATATTGTTATAACCAATGAGCTCATTAATAATGTGATTACTTACACTTAATACCTAAGCAAGATTTTTTGCTTTGAAAAACCCATAGTTAAGACTACTAAGACAAAACATTCAAACTCACATACCGCCAAGACATATATAGTCTAAAGGTGTCACTGTGAGTTTATCACACAACGCATGTGTACGTGTATTCAATTTTCACTGTCTCCTTCATCGTCCCAGCTCCCATATGTGTTAAGAATAATTTTAAACAAACAGACGGCTAATTACACAACACATAAGAGAAAGAGAAGGAGATGTTTTAGGGATAAATTTCACTAGAAATATCTACCATATGTAATTTGACGTCGCATTAATAATTATAATTAGAGAAAAGAAAAAATAACAAGAAAGGGGGAGCAAGACGTTCTTAGATGAAACAAACCTTAATTTCCGAATGCACAGATCTGAGCAGTGAGCAGAGTCGATCTTTTTTTGCCAGCACAGAATCAAGGAGTTAGCGATCTCCAAGAAGAAGAAAAGTGTGTAACAGCAGTAGGAAAAAACTGCAGAAAAGACAAATAGAATAGACAAGAAAAGACAAAAAACAAAAAAAAGAAGTTCAAATTTTGTATCCTCGGGAACTGGAGACGTTGAATTTGGTTGTCTTTTGCTGTCGCTAGGACCAGATCCCGAGGGCAGAATAAAACTGAGAAATGGACAAATGAACAAGAAATATGGAAAAGAGGGGCAGAGAGAATGGAAGAAGGATGAACAAAAAGGGTTATATAAAGCCCACCCCACCAAACAAATAAACCCTAATGATGAAGGGATCTGTTAATAACTACACTTTTTAATTTATTTGATCATATGCTTCATTGTCTCTTTCTCTCTCTCACTATCATAATAGAGAGCTAAATTGCTGGGAAAGCTTTTCCGGGGCGCGATAAAAGGTGGCGCAAAATTGGTAGAAAGAGAAATATACATTAGACAGAAGCATCGTGTGTGCAACTGCCACCACTCACCCGCTATTGATTGAGACCTCCTTTTCTTGTCTTAATTACTTTTAATTTAGTTATAGCCTATAGAGTAAAAAAAATGGCAGTTTGGTGTGTTAAGCTCCCGCTATGCGTAAAAATTGAAAAAAGGCTAGACCGCAAGGATCTATTATTTGAAGAGAATATTGTTTTATTTCCATTTCAATGATGAAGTGAGTCTTCTTTGGATTTGAAAAAGAAAGGAAGGTAAACAGGGGCGTCAAAATGAGTAACGGCACGGACCGATCAACTTAATTTAATTTGAAAGGGTCTCCATAAAGACATTAAAAAGGAATGCGTCCAAAACTAAAGAGCTTGAGTTCAGAAAATCTTAGTATTTTTTTTTGACCAAAAGGAGATATAATATATTAAAACTACGGAATAGCATTTGTTACATCGCCTAGATAGCAGCACGCCTCAAGGACTATGACATTGCCCCATTCGGCTAATTGGGCATACAGAAGCAGCAACATATTTGACAAAATAAACACAAGAAGCCCTATCAGTAGCTAGATTATTTATTACATAGGAGGGTGGTTTGTCCTAGAGTTGATAGTCGCTTTCTTCCTTCAGAGCATCCCTCGCCAGCTTGTTGGCTACCTTGTTTCCTTCCCTAAAGTTATGGATGATCCTCGGCTCCCTCAGCTGGAGTATTAACGACCTGCATGAGCCAATAATTGATTTATGAGTAACGCAGCCATATTTTAGAAGATTGATTACCTTTGTGGCATCTGTTTCCATGATCAAAGGAGTGAGATCTTTTATTAGGGCAATTTTGAGACCCTCCTTGAGAGCTTGAAGTTCAGCTTGAATTGAAGAGGTAGCTGGGCATCTGTGTTGGAAGCCTATTAACCATTGACCATTGTGGTCCCTAATTAGACCTCCTAACCCTCCTACTTTTTTTCTGTCATTGAAGGCCCCATCAATATTTAGTTTGTAGCTGTTTGGGAGGGGTTTATGCCATGCTATCCTGATTGTATGGGAAGGAACAATTATTTTTTCCTTTTCAGTTACTGGATGGTACTCTGTTGCTAGGGATATTGTAGTAGTTGGATTGAGATAATAGTTGGTGTTAAGATGATTGTTGTTATTTCGATTGAGCCAAATGCTCCATAGGAGGAAAGGATAGTCATCTTTCCATGAGAGGTGGATTGAGGGAGAGATGATGTCTGTATTATTTAGGATTTCCAACCAATGGGACTTGCTAGGCCTTGGACTGTTTTTGAAGCCATACCTATTCCAGATGTTCCTGACTGCATTGCAGTTAAAGAAAATATGCTCTATAGATCCCTTATCATTCTTACATACTGGGCATATGGGATCTATGTTTTTGTCAATATTGAAAAGGTAAGATCTAGTGGGTAGCTTGTTATGTCGGCATTTCCATAAAAGAAATTTCATTTTGTTGGGGCATTTTAGCTCCCAAATCCAACTAAAATCCATTGGCATTTGAGAACTAGGAATAATTAGTTTGTAGTAACTTTTGGTAGAGAACTTACCATCCCCCGTTAGGTCCCAAGTCATCTTGTCAATGTGGCATACCTTAGGTTGAAGAGACAGAATGCAGTTCGTAATGTCAGTGGGGAGATTGAATGGAATTTTCCCTAAAGTCCACTTACCATCTATCCAAATATCTTTTATTGCAAAGGTAGAGTTATTTTTGGTCAGAGGACCCTCAATAACCTCTCTAAGTTTCGGAATCTTGGGGATCCAATTAGCTTCCCAAATATTTAGATTTGAATTTGATCCTGGAATCCATTTTTGTCCTTTGCTACAAATGTCCCAGCCTTTAATAATACTTTTCCATATGTAAGAAGTGTTGTGAAAGTTATTTCTGGAGCCATATATTGAAGTTAGTAACTTAGACCAAGGCTTGTCAGCATTATGAATTAGTCTCCAAGTGAGACTAGTCAAATTGACCAAGTGTTTATGCCTAGCAGCTCGAATACCCAGCCCTCCTTGGCACTTATCTCTAGTTATTGTATCCCAGGCTACTAGATGAATTTTCTTAGTTGTTAAAGTCGATCCCCAGATGAAGTTTCTTTGTAGCTTGTCAATATAATTGAGGATTTTTATGGGGAGGTAGTTGTAATGCATATTATGGTTAGGCATACTATTTAATGTGGAACTGGCTAGAGTCACCCTTCCTGCCATACTTAGGAAGTTTGATTTCCAGGAGGCCAATTTCCTGGTCATGTTGTCTATAATGAATTGATAATCAGAAGGTTTAGGTTTGTTATTAGTGATAGGATACCCTAGATATTTTCCAAAGCTTTTACTAGTGTTGATATTGAAAAGCTTAACCAACTCTTTGGAAGTATGTTTTGGGCAATTTCTGGACACTCTCATTTTTGATTTATTGAGATTGATTTTTTGGCCAGATAATTTGCAAAAAAAATTAAGGCATCGAAACATGGTTGTTGGAGATTTTTATCAATTCTACATATTAATGTTAAATCATCTGCATAGAAGAGATGAGATAATTGATATTTATTACTCCCCATTGATATAGGAGTCCAGTAGCCTATGTCTACGTAGTGATTGATTTTGATGGATAACATTTCCATACATAGGGTAAAAAATATAAGGTGATAGAGGGTCACCTTGTCTAATGCCTTTACTGGGAGTAAAGAATTTGCTTCTACTACCATTCAGCAAGACAGATATTCTACTAGTAGTTATGAAACTCAATGAGACTAGATATTTTAGGAGGAAATTTAAAATAACGGAGAGTCCTATAGATAAAAGACCATTCTAATCGGTTAAAAGCTTTTTCGAGATCTATCTTAAGGACCATGTTTGCTTTGGTACCTAACTGTTTGTGCATTTTTAACATAAGCTCCTGGATTATGATGGCATTGTCACAAGTACGTCTTCCCTTAATGAAACTTGCTTGGTGAAGACTAATTATCCTACTTAGGAAAGGCTTTAGTCTATTTGCAATAATTTTGGTAATAGTTTTATAAATGGTGTTACAAAGACCAATAGGTTTAAATTTTTTCAGATTATTAGCATTGGAGATTTTTGGGATAAGACATAGATATGTGTCATTTATGCCCTCAGGAAGGTTCCCAGATTCGAAGGATTGGTAACAAAGGTGTATTACTGAAGATTTAAGAGATTGCCAGTACTTTTGAAAAAAGAAAGGGTATAAACCATCCGGCCACGGGGATTTGTAAGGTTTGAATGAAAAAATAGCATTTTGGATTTCTACTGGGGATATATTAGTGTCAAGGGGTGATAAATCTATTTGATGATGTTTAGGTGTGTCATTTTTAATGGAGGACTAATCTGAATAGTTATGACTAGTAGAGAAGATTTCTTGGAAGTAAGAATGAGTCTGATCCAGAATTTGTTAAGGATCATCAGGGTCCTTGAAGTAAACAATTTTGTTTCTTCTTCTATTGTTAGTAGCACTAATATGGAAGAATTTTGTATTAGAGTCCCCTTCATTAAGCCAATTTATTCTGGACCTCATTTTCCAATAATCTTCCTCCATCCTAAGGATACTATTATAGTCAGCTTTAAGGGTGATTTTGTATTAGAGTCCCCTTCATTAAGCCAATTTATTATGTACCTCATTTTCCAATAATCTTCCTCCATCCTAAGGATACTATTATAGTCAGCTTTAAGGGTGGTTTCTAATTGACTTAGGAATTTTCTATAGCTATAAGAGGTAGAATTCTGAATCCCATTAAGTTTGGCCAAAATTTTCTTTTTCCTTTTTAAAAAGATCGCCAAATGTATTTTTATTCCAGTCAGTTATATGATGTTTGAAAATATTAGAGGCATCAATAAAACTATTGTTGTGCCAGCATTCTTCCACTATGTTCCTGAACTCTGGATGCCCACTCCAATAGCTTTCTAATCTGAAAGGTTTGTGGAGAGAGTTACCTACTTTGGGGATTAAATTTATTAGAATAGGGTTGTGGTCAGAGTGTGTCTTAGGCAGATGAATGGTGGATGCCTTGGGAAATAGCTTCACCCATTTTTCATTGGCAAAGATTTTGTCCAATCTTTCCATTATACGATCACTAATATTTTTACGGTGGTTTAACCACGTAAATTTACAACCTTTAAAACCTAAATCCATTAGTTCACAATAATTAATTTGTGACCAAATGTTTGTAGCTCTTCTCCTGTTTATAGGGGTCCCTCCCCATTTATCATTTGCAACTAACACATCATTTAAGTCCCCCTTAGAAGCCATGCATTTTTGTAATTGTCAAAAATATTAGATATATTATCCCACATGATATTTCTATTAGAGACGAGTGACCTAGCATATATAGTGGAAAATAACCAATTATGTCGGATAGGAGGTACCTGTATTAGAGCGTGGATCTCATTGTTTCTTTTGACGAAATTGTTAACAGACACAAGACTTGTATCCCATAGAATTGCCATGCCCCCAATTGACCCTCAGACGGGACTTCAATCATGTTAGAGAAGCCAAATTCATGAATAATGTTGCCATGGTTAGTCATCCTAGTCTCAAGTAAAGCTACCATGCATGGATGGTGATTAGCTATGAGTTCATGGAAATTCCTTCTAAAATCTTCATTGTTACCCCTCTGATATTCCAAATAATAAAGTTCTTAGCACGATTCATGGCTTGGGGTAGGGGTTAAAGATGACCATTCATCTGACTTCCTTGGGGGAAAATTGGGTTCCTTCTTAGGGATGGTACCAATGTCATTGCAATCTTCCCCACCGTTGGATCCTGTGGTGGGCGCATGTCTATTGTGAACTTGAATAGTGAAGCTGGACAAGCTAGAACGAGCCTCTTCTCCCTTATTTCCTCGAATAGATAGACTTTTACTTCGTCTAGGTTGGTGGATTCCACCAAGTATTCCCCCACTAAGTTGACTTCCTCTTATATTTCCTCCTCCACTGGATTTCCTAGGTTTTGATTCATCTGAGGTTGATGAGCTTCTTGGTTCAGGACCTAGGTTTACTGGGACTTGAGGTTCCATGTTGTTCAAGAGAGGATCCCAGTTCATTAGGATTGGGTTGAGAGCAATGATCTCCTGATGTGGGAAGAAAGAGAGATCCAACCTCATGTTCTGAGGTAGGTAAGGGTTTTGGTTGTAGTTGGGTGGTAAATTCCACCGAGCTCTCATGGCTTGAACTAGATTGTTGTTCATGCCTGGTACCAGTGGTTACATTATGTTGTTCACCCAGATGTAGTTCATGTAGTTGCTCATTGCTAGGTGTAGGCCCTCGGAAACTAGTTGTGCTAGGAATTGTGGATTTTGAATCACTATGATATTCTCCTGCCCATTGATGTTGAGTTGGAGTGAAACACCCCTTCCCATTAGCTATAACTCTATCCAGGAAGTTGGGTGGTGATCCTGAGGAAGGGGGGTTAGCATAGATTATGGGCAAGTTTGGGATTTGAGGAGGGAAAGGAGGAAGATTTTCCATTGTTTGAGTTCGCTGGTTCCTTAGAATTTGGATTAATCTGTGCCTCCTCCTTTGGTGACCTAATGTGATTCTCGGCATACTTGTGAGAGTGGTGAGGTTGATATAATGTGTTGGATGCAGATGTAGGGGTAATTATTTCCTCTATTTGCATGACATTTGAAGGGATTAGCATGTTTGGTTTAATAGATTTGATTGCATGCGTTTGCTTATGCATGTGTTCCAATGTTTGAGACATTTGTCTCAAGGAGTTTGTTTGGTTGGACGAGTGGATGTCCGCATTCATATGAGGGTTATCAACTAATTGGTGGATTATATTATTAAGGGGAATTAGGGTGTCACTCATAGCTAATGTTTGAGAGGGGTTATTCTCTGATTGGGTAGGGATATTATTAGAGTGTGTTGATAGGCTATTATCAATGTTGTCCTCTAGTGAGAAAGGATTGGCAAAGATCTCCTTTGTCTTATATGGCCGGTTCATGAATTGTGTATTAGTGGTTTTTGGGGAGTTACCAGTGGTTTTTTGGGTATAACCAGTGGTGGTATTTTCTAAAATCGAGTTTTGTACCAAATCCATATGCTGGGAAGTATTTATAGATGAAAATCTATTGTTGCTATTTAGGAGGTTATTAGCTAATTGATTTGGGGGGTACATTGGGTGTTCCGTATAGGATTGATTATTAATGAAGGAATTATTAGAAGACTTAGGCAACTACTTTAATTTTTGGGTTATAATATACTTACCTGTCGATGCATTGAAAAATTTAACATTGATACCTAATTTTTGGGATTTTCCAAAAGCCTTATTTGATTTTGTGGTCTTGGGCTTTCTGCTTCTTGAAAACGGGACTGTGATCCATCCGTCATCTTGTGATAGAACAGTTTTTACACCAGTTGTTAGGTCTGTTGGAGAGGGAGTTTTTTCTCTTGTTGGAGGTATTATTAGAGTACATGAGGTGAATTTGTGGCCTAGCTTACCACATGTTTTACAGAGAAAATGGTCAGCCTCGTATTGAATATATTGTTTGTGGGTGCCTATGAACATATATTTTTTTACAGGGTCTTCCATGCATAGCCTAGCATATCGTCCTCTCAAGAAAGATGATGTGCAAGCATCTACCTTCAGTAGCCTTCCTATAACTCCTCCTATTCTCTGAAGTATTTCTCCATCGCAGAATTTGGTTGGATGTTGAGGGAGTCTAATCCATACTGCTGTAAAGGTTTGCTTAGCTTCTGTTGCTACAAAGTTGGGTTGACATCTCTGGATTGATAGAAAATTTCCATAGATAAACCATGGCCCTTTGTTGAGGATGTGGTTCATGATCTCCTCCTTTTGAAGTTTAACAATGTAATAATCATTGCCTAGGTCAATTAGGGGAATATGATCACTGATTTTCCGTAAGGCTTGAATTTTTTGTTTTAGAATTTGGTGAAGAATTCTTCTGCCTTGAAGTTTGGTTATTAAGGAGTATTTCCATGGGTGATAGATTCTTTATCTATCTTCCAAGGATATGGGGACAGAAAGGAATGGGATATTATTATCGTCTTTTGGATTAAGTGCTGGTTCTCGTTCTTGGATATCCATTGGGGTTATGAAGGAAGAGGAAGGGTCGAAGGAGTAATTTATTGAGCCATCTATTCCCAATAATTTTTCTTTGAATGTTAGATGACTTTTGGCGATTGAGTTACCCTCACTATTAATTTCTTCCTCCGAATTATTAGTAGATGCTTTATCAGGAGGCTTTGGTAGAATTTGAGTAGTTACTAGGTTTGAACTGGTTGAGTTCATTGAGGAAGTTGTTAATAGAGGCTTTAGGTTTGAGGGTTTGTTTAGAGAGAGGCAGGAGCTTCTCGCTCTAAAAGCCTCACGCTCCTCAAACTTTTTAATCTTAGTAGTTCAATTTCTTGGTTGTACCTTATTGGTGAGGGTTCGGTTCTCACCTTGTAATTCCTTCCTTTTTTTAATTTCTTCTTCCCCTCCTACCCTATATATATATATAGAAAATTTATATAATTCTTACATAGTTCCATCTTCTTTTTACTGATTATTATTCCATTATCTACAAATAATCTAAATACTGTCTGTAAATGTCCTAAATGTTCTTTATTATCTTTACTAAATACTAGTATATCATCTATATATACTAAAACAAACCTCTTATATTCTCCAAATATACTATCCATTTTTCGTTGAAAAATTGGTGAAGTTGTTTCCGAATGACATTACTAGCCATTCGAAGTGTCCTTCTGGACAAGTAAATGCAGTCTACTCAATGCTTTATTCATGCATCGTTACTTGCCAATACCCTGGTTTACAGTCAAACTTGCTGAATATCCTTTTTTCTTGTATTCTATTTATTAATTCTGTTTTATCAGGTAACTTATATCCACCTGTTCTAGTGTTATCATTAAGTCTTTTGTAGTTTATTACCATTCTCGCTTTTCCTCTTACTATCTCACTATGGTTTCTAACCATAAAGGCTGCTGACCTGTGTTTAGAAGTGGATTTTCTTATTACTCCTAAATTTATAAGTTCTTTAATTTGAATTTTGAAGTCTTCTAGATCATGATTTGTAGCTTCTATTGAAGCTGTTTTAATTATATATTTTGGATTAATTATATCTAGTTTACACATAACTTTATTGTTTTCCCAATGTTTTAAAGGTTTTCCCCCTATTATTTCTATTTCATCTAATATTTTTATTATATTCTCTAGATCCTTTTCGTTCTTTATTATTCCTATTTTTTGTAGTCTTGTTTTAAAATTATATAATTCTGTTTCAATATCTATTAAAGTATAGTTTTTTTCTAATATATCTCTATCTTCATTTTCTTCTAGTATTAAGGTTTTAGATTCTTCTTTAATCTTACAGCATGTATTTTTATCTTTACACTCTTTACAACATTCTTTTTGATTTTCTTGCAAGCTTGCGTTCAGTCGTGTTCTTATCCTGGTTGCTTTTTATATTGTTTGTACTGGTCTTTGTGTAATATTTTTAAAGAATATTACTCCATCTCTACTGAGTAGACAACTACCATTATTATGTAATATAAAACTTATCCTAGTACAAAGTCTACATTTATGTTTAAGTCTCTTACCCAAATTTTATCTACCTTGTAGCTGGGTTTATAGAAATCTAAACATGTATTTATAAAGCTAATTTGTGATTTATCTATATAATGTCTGTATATATTATGAGTTCCATCCATCTGCATAGCTGCAACTGGCTTTTCTAAAGTTTTGATTAGATTTGGGGGAACTATCTTTTTATTTATTATACATCTTGTGCACCCGGAATCTACTAGAGCTAACGTTTCTATTTCATAATCTTCTATTTTGATTCTTGCTAAAATCTTTATTGTACTTAATTTTTTATCTTCATTACAAATTAGGGTATCATAATTTTCTATACTCATTAGTTCTTCTTCTACTGTTGTTATATTTTCTTTTATATCTTCTAATTTCTCTTTTCCCTTTTCCATTTTCTGTATTCTTTTTTCTAGTTCATTTATTCTAGCTTCTAATGTCATTATTCTCAAATTCATGGTATGATCATTTATTTCTTGGTATTTTTCTTTTTTATTTATTTTTGTTTCAAAATCTTTTTCTATACATGAAATACATCCTTCTAGATAGCATAATTTACATTTAGCTCTTTTATTTCTACTAGGGTACCATTTGCATATAAAACACTGATTACTATCTAATCCTTTATTTCTTTCAAAATTATGGTTACATTCTTCTGATATATTTACAAAAGTATTTTCTTCTAAATCTAATTTTTCTAATCCTATTTCATTTATTAATTCTTCCTCTTCTGATTCTGCGGTATCTATTTGAGTTTTTTCTTCTATATCTACGCTTACTATAGAGTATATACTTTCGTTATCTGACATATATTCATCTACATTTATTAGGGTTTCTTGAAAATCTTCTATTAACTGTGAATTTCTTATTTTATTTTTAATTCTTTTTGGGCATGTATTTGCTAAGTGTTCTACACTACTGCAAGTAAAATATTCTAGTTTATTTTTATAGTTTCTATCTGTTCTATACTTTCTAACATGTCTATTCCTATCTAGGTAGGGCTTTCTAGCTAATGATTTTCTAAGATAATAATTTTTTCTATTGTATCCCTTGTTGTATTGAGGTCTATATTTTCTATATTTCTTCTTTCTATATTCATTTTTGTCATAGCTTTGTGTTGTATACACAGTTGATCTACAAAAACTCATATTATTCTGTTTTAGTTGTTTTTGTATCTGTAAATTGGTACATTTTTCTTGTAGTATTTCCATTATATGTTGTACTTTGTGCCCTATAGACCATTTTGCATGTGGATTTTGTATTACACCTTCTCTTTTATACCATCGTTCTTCTATTTCTCTTCCTAAGACTCCTGGTAGTTTATTAAATAACTTTTTACCTAGATCTTGATCAAAAGCATTTCCACTAATAGTACAGTAATAAAAATATTCATTTAAATTTTTTTTATATGAAACCAACTGCTTATACTTAATTGTTCTAATTTTATCAAAGGGTTCTTTTGTAATACTACTAATCCACTATTTGGATCTTCGCCTGTAATCAAGCTATGTATTTTATTTGTCAAATTATAAGGATTTGGTCCCATTGCTATTAACATTTGAAAATCTTGTTCTTTTAGACTTATCAGAGATTCTGTCTATGTTTCTTCATAACTATCTTGTATCTCTTCAAAAAATTTATCGAATTTATCTGATTTTTTCTGTTAAATATTTTCTTTTTTATATCCCCAATTATCTATTCTTAATTCACATTCCTTGAAATGTTCTTCTACTAAAGTTAATTTTCCAAGTTTACACCCCTTACATTGGAAAGTCATATTTCTATTTTCTTTAACTAGCCTTCTTGCTTTTTCTATTGCTATGTCTACCTCGAATTCGTCTTGTATTATTTCAATATTCATAAATTCAGTATCATTATCTTCCATCGTACTTTCAGTTCCATCATCTATTTCTTTTTGGGTAGAATAATTATAATTGGTAAACCTAATTGATGTTTCTCCTTTAGAGTTTGTATACATTAAATGAGATTCCGGTTTCTAAACTCTTATTTCTTTAACCTCACCCCGGCCATGGTTCAACACTTAGTTTTCGAGTTTTACTTAACCAGTTTCTCCTAGGAATTTACAGGTTAATCCATCATAATTGTTAAGAAATTTGGAAGCTAACCATATACTAAGAGTGATATCTAATAATCGATCACATGAACATGAAACATAAAACTATACATGATAACAAAAAAAGTTAAAATAAACAGGGGTAATATCTAGCAGGAACATAATTTAGATAAAAGATGAGTAACTGGGGATGAAAAAATTAAACTACAACCCCATATAACTAAAAAAGCTATAGAAATGCCAAATAAATTAGATAGTACCAAAGAGATACAAAAGTTTTTGGGAATAGTAAATTATGCGAGAAACTTTATTAAAGACTTAGGAAAAATAGCAGGACCATTATATGCTAAGACATGAGCTACATGACAAAAATATTTTAACACAGAAGACATTAAATTAGTACAAAAAATTAAAGAAAAAATAAAAAATATTCCTGATTTAAATATGCCACTAGAAACATACAACAACAACAACAACAACAACAACCCAGTATAATCCCACTTAGTGGGGTCTGGGGAGGGTAGTGTGTACGCAGACCTTACCCCTACCCTGGGGTAGAGAGGCTGTTTCCAAATAGACCCCCGACATCCTTCCCTCCAAGAACTTCCCACCTTGCTCTTGGGGAGACTCGAACTCACAACCTCTTGGTTGGAAGTGGAGGTTGCTTACCATCAGAGCCACTAGAAACATACTACTTGATAATAGAAACAGACGGTAGTTTGGAAGGATGGGGAGCAGTTCTAAAAGAAAAACCAAATAAATATAGCGATAAGAGCACAGAAAAAATATGTGCTTATCAAAGTAGTAAATATAAAGAAAAAGAAAATATGAGTAGTATAAATGCAGAGATATTAGCCGTAATTTACGGATTAAATAGTTTTAAATTATATATATTAAATAAACAAGAAGTAAAAATTAGAACTGATTGCGAAGCCATATTTAAATTTCACCAGAAGATAAATGCAAAGAATAGTAGTAGAAGAAGATGGTTAAATTTTATTGATACTATATCAATATATAATCTGGTTTTTGAACATATTAAGGAAAAGATAATAATTTAGCAGATCAGTTAAGTATGCTTAAAATTACTGTCAATTAATAAACAAGTATTTTACATGTACAACATGAGACCAACAGTTTCCAAGACTGAAGACAAAGGGAAGGGCATTCAGGCCTCACCCTCAAACAGATACTTGCAGACAGTATTAGGTAATCTTCATTTTAAGCCACATCCTTTGGGAGAACAGACCAATATGGAAAGAATAAATTTTGGAAAACATAATTTAATATTTTTTTCACCATCAAACATGTCATTTAGAGTCCTACCAGAATGTGTCATAGACAGA
This sequence comes from Nicotiana sylvestris, assembly GCF_000393655.2. Taxonomy (NCBI): domain Eukaryota; kingdom Viridiplantae; phylum Streptophyta; class Magnoliopsida; order Solanales; family Solanaceae; genus Nicotiana; species Nicotiana sylvestris. The sequence goes on from NC_091061.1 coordinate 92,072,147, forward strand.
CCTCAACGATGTTTAATTGATAGTTTATGGATAGCATACAATAAGAAAGACACAAAATATATTATAGCATCTCTTAATGCCTTAGGACAATATTTTACAGATAAAAACCAAGACAAAAGATTTAAGTATTATGTGGTTATACATGGTAAGACAAATGGTATTTTTCAAACATGGTTAGAAGTACTAGATTCCATTAAGGATATAGAAAAACCACTTTTTAAGGGTTTTAATGATTTTACTGAAGCATTAGATTATGCAAGAGGAATACTAGGACCAAACTACTATATCTCCCCAGCACTCAGACAAAACCTGGTACATTTCCTATGCTAGTATCTATGGTACTTTGGTAAGTTGTCCTCTGAAATGGGCTTGGGCTAGAACTAGTTGATTCCATTAATTCTTTTAGACTTATTAGAGATTCTGTCTATATTTCTTCATAACTATCTTGTATCTCTTCAAAAAATTTATCGAATTTATCTGATTTTTTCTGTGAAATATTTTTTTTATATCCCCAATTATCTTTTCTTAATCCATATTCCTTGAAATGTTCTTCTAATTTGCTTAAAGTTAATTTTTCAAGTTTACACCCCTTACATTGGAAAGTCATATTTCTATTTTCTTTAACTAGCCTTCTTACTTTTTCTATTGCTATGTCTACCTCGAATTCATCTTGTATTATTTCAATATTCATAAATTCAGTATCATTATCTTCCATCGTACTTTCAGTTCCATCATCTATTTCTTTTTGGGTAGAATAATTATAATTGGTAAACCTAATTGATGTTTCTCCTTTAGAGTTTGATCAGATTACTATTAATCCCATATGCATTAAATTCTTTTTATAATTTTTAATTTGTCGTACTGATTCTGGATTAATTAAATTTAATGTTGCAAACCTTATTTCCTATAGCTGATAATTGCTCTTCTCTATAATGTCTATATAATTGAGAGTTATTTGAAAAATATCCTGTATTGTATAGTATTCTCGGATTGAGTAACCTTAGTTGATTTTGTTGAAAGATTTGTATATCTTTGTCTATATCTATTATTTCGTCTAATTTCTGATTTTCTTCTTGCCTTTTTCTAGTTAGAATTCTGTATAACATGTTATTACCTCAAAAAGTGTAGATGAAGGTTCATCGAGAAGAAGACTACCTAGAACATTAACACAGGGAGAAGCGTTAAAAAAGAAGAGTATAATTCAAAAAAGCAAAAAAATGAAAAAATAGAAAATATAATAAAACAAACATTGGAAAACTTTTTTCAAGACAAGGAATAACAAGACAAACACATGGTTAAGAATCCTATTTCCTTTTCTTTAATAATTTTATCAAGCTTTTTATTAATTTCTAAAAGTAATACTATTATAGTATTATTCTGTTTTATTATTGTTTGATCTGCTTTTCCCTGGGGAGTATAACTAGTCAGTCCTTCTGGATTAGGTTGAATTTCGACTTTATACCATCTACCCCTCTTTATTATTTTAATTTCGACTTTATACCATCTACCCCTCTTAATATTGGTCATCTACCCTCTTAATATTGGTCATCTACCCCTTTTTTGAAATTATACTCTTCTTTTTTAACGTTTCTCCCTGTGTTAATGTTCTGGGTAGTCTTCTTCTCGATGAACCTTCATCTTCACTTTTTGGCAAAGTGATAGCCATAGGATTTGATGTGTCTTTACCGGCTACTGTTTGAACCGGACTAGCTGTATCATTATCCGATACAGTGGATTTTGCTGCATTCATTGGGGAATGCACACCCTTCTCATCCATTTTTGTTTGAGATGGAGAACTCTGTTTTGGACTGTTCATCTCTGTATCTTGTTGAGAAATAACTTGAGTCTGGGATAATTCAAATCTCAACGCTTGTACCCTGTGTTCCAATACCTTTACCTGCTCCATAAGTTTTGTCTTCTCTTGTGCCAGGGTTTCATTTTTCTGGTTTATTCTTTTAAAGGCTTCTGTCATTGATGAACAATGATCACAGAATATTATCTTGTCATTGTCTTTTCGAATATTGTATTGAGGGATTTTAGGAACTACTAAAGTATTCATAAGGAAATATTTTACAAAGAGTTTTGGAAAGGAGGTTGATGATGAAAAGGTTGGTTGTATGGGTTTTCTTCAGAGTGTTTTTCTTCTCTTCAATCTTGTTTTTCTTCTGCTTCCTTCTCCTTTTTATAGCTAAATTTTGGAACGGATTTGAAAAACGGATTCCAAACTCTTCCGAAATCTATCTTGTCCAGCCTTGCAGGGTACTTCATTGGGCCCCATCTTCACATGGCTTGGTCGGAGATTCCTTCCGTATTTGTAACTTTTTCTTCCACTCAAAATTTTAACTTGTCTTTTAGCACAACTAATATTAACTCTTGTCACATTTTCTTTACTTTATGTCACTTGTCACTTATGTCTTTTAGCACATCTAACATTTCCTTTGTCTTTGGTGCTCTTTAATTGTTGTTTTAACTGGGACTTTGTTTCTATGTGTCTAAATTATGTATAGCTATTGAATCGAAACTCATTTCTGACTCATCTTCATATGGATCTTGCGCATCTTGATAATTTAGGTTGTCTTCATAGTTATCATCTTCTCCTGAATTTTGGGTCCTTTTTGGATTTGGACTTAGATTTGGACTTGGTCTTGGACTTGGATTCTTAACCATGTGTTTGTCTTGTTCTTCCTTGTCTTGAAAAAAGTTTTCTAATGTCTGTTTTATTAAATTTTATATATATATATATATATATATATAAAAGATTAAGAAAAATAATTTGAGTTCTATGAACTATTGTTTGATAATTAATTTATTTATAAGATAATTACAAATAATTAATTGATAACCTAACAATTATGGTAACAAACATGTTATAATACTTTATCATACAACATTTGATTGTGTAAATAACTCAATAAATATAATTTAAATTCATAATGAAATATAATTTTTTAAGCTTTCTTTTTGTTATTTTATGCTGGTGACGTAATGAAACAGTCTCCACGAAGGAATTTCAGGAGTTAGGACCATTGCTTGTCTAAAAGGGGTAAAAGATGTCTCAAACAGCGGCCAACAATATCCTTTCTAATCCTAGTCCCTACCTTTTCTTTTCTTTTCTATTACTACTAAAAATTCAGCTACTTTGGGACCAGATTGCACCATCAACCTATATTCATTCACTCTTCCGAAGATATTTCATGGATATGGCGCTTTAATTCACTGCACTCTCCTTTTTTCAATTTGTTAACACATTGCCCTCTCTTGTTAGTGAATGAAAAAAATAGAAATCATTCGACTTAGCGCGATAGAGTATTAACACCTCAACTAAGTTACTAATGAATTCGATCTTGCAAGATGAAACCATCTAAACCATAGTGGAGTAAAGCATACAAATATTTTGCATCCAAAAAGAAAAATGAAGCATAACTAGAAACGTTTAGGGATCTTTATAAGGATTTCAATACGTATTACATTTAATTTGCTGCTTCAGAAAAAGGGAGGTAATAAACGTATGCTACCTCCAGTCATGTCATGTTGGTTGAACTATTGACAATAATTTTGTGAAAAGAAAAGAAAGAAAAGAGAAAGGAAATGTCAGCAAATAATAGGTGCTGATAAGTTGAGTTACAAATATATGTGTGATCGTGCTTTGTGTCCGAACATGATTGAAGAGGAGCAGCTTCTGATTGTCCGTGACCAATACGTTTCCTGCACCACCACCGACTCTCATCATTATACAGCCTTATTTATATATCTATATCTATATATTGGCTGTTATTTGTAAAAACACATTTGTGTTATAAATATATATCATATTATGGATGTTTATTTAATACTTCGTTGTAAATAAGTTTCCGGAAGAAACTTATCCATATGAAACTCCGCCGTAAATATGTTTATCTATTTGGTACTCTATTGGAAATAAACCTCCTGAAGAAGCTTATCATTTCGGTACTCCGTTATGGATAAATATTATCCTCGGTAGAAGATTATCTATATCTGATACAGTAGCATCTTACAATCAACATACAAGCAGCTTACACAACAGCTTGCAGTAGCATCTTACAAGCAGCTTACACAACAGCTTGTAGTAGCAGCTTACACAACAACTTCCTTTCTTCTATAAATAGAGGAGATTTCAGTTCATTCTCTACAACAGTTGAAAGTTGAATAATATATCAACCTCTCTCTCTACTTCTCTTTAGTTTATTTACTTTACAGTCGTTATTTCATAATACGTTATCAGCACGAGACTCTGCCATTTTGAGCACTTACTTCGATTTTAATTTCTATTTCATATCTCCGATGTATGGCGATGCTCTTACATCCGTGATTAGATCTTGTCCGTTCCGAGCATCATAAGGCAGAATTGAGGTGTTGAGCTTTTCTTCTTGGCTGTAGAGATAAGGATATCACCTACGTCTGGAGTGGCCAAATTTGTGTGAAGTAATTTGAGCCTTTTGCTTATATTTGATTTAATATCTTTATCATCGCTTGCTTGGTTATATGCTACGTATACAATATCTATTTTGGTATTTATTTCCTTCATCCTAATTATCATAATAAAAGATTATAAAGTGGATAACATTGTTAGATCCACTTAAACTCCAGCAGAGTTTGCAAGAAATATATAACCACCAGAAGTAGTTATGTTTTGTATATCTCATTGTAACTAAATTTTGTTAACCACCGGAAGTGATAATTTAGGCTTTCTATGGTTACAATTGAAGATAAGTTAGAAAAAATTTCTCTATATTACTTGCATGCCGCGATTTGCTCCTGACGGAGCAATATCTTAAAAGAGGTTCTAAGCCGTCACACAATTTGGTGTGATTAATGCACGTTCAAATAATTGTGTTCCGTTCCTTGAAGGATGAAAACTTTTGATAAATATTACTCCATTCCTGAAGTGAATGTGACAATATTAATAAAGCTCGTAAATATGAACGCGCTTTTGATGTGAATATATTACAATTCACCTCCAGAAGAGGTAATATGATTGAGAGAATATATACTCAATTTTTCGTATTTTAAATTTTCTCCTGATGAAGTAACACAATTAAAATTTTCTCATGAAGCAGGAAAATATTATGAAACTCAGTCTTTCTGTGCTTAAATAAAATAATAAGCTATTCAAAGTTATTTTTGAAGCACAGGGTGAATGATGAAATACAACAACTCACCTCCTGAAGAGGTAGAATAACAAAGGATATAAATCTTATTTTTGTGGCATAAAGATCATTGCCGCACGAATATCTTGAATAATTTTATTAAATATCATTCTAAGGCAAAAGCATTCTTGTAGAATGCTTTGTACTACAACCACATTAATTGGTTATGGTTAGTTATCGAGTTCCCCGAAGGAAATAACAACTCATGTATCTTTTCCTGAAGGATGTAATGATTATGTGGTTGTCACGTTGATACAAAATATTCAAATGTTAATGGTGTTTCTCCCTGAAGGAGATATTTGTGACAAAGTTGGTGGTAAAAATACTGAAATTCTTAATTTCTCATATTTATAAATTTAGAATTGTCTTTATAATGTTCACTTTATTATGATTTTCTCTCATGATACCAGAAGTGTCAGAGCAATATTTCCTAGTACAAAATATATCAACAACTCCTGAAGAGCTAACTGTTTGTCTAGAAGACACATGACACCAGTAGTGTCCGAAAAATATTAGATTGTAAATAATAAATGAAGTCTCTCGAAGAGCTTATATATAAATTTGTCATTTATATTACATGACTATGGCCAAAACATACGTTGTAGTAAACCTGAAGTTTACTAATATAAATGGCTATCATATTGAGACTACAAATGATTGGAAGACTGGAAATCTTCATGTTTCCACAATCATAAGGGGTAAAATAATATGTATGTGACAAGTTACCCATCTGATTCTATAATTTGTACTATTATGTATCACGGTAAACTAGAAGTTTACTAATGCAAAAGCAGCTACAGTAAATAAGAAATTTACTTATACAAAAGTAGCCACAGTAAATTAGAAGTTTACTAATGCAAAAGTTTGTGCCATAGTAAACCATAAGTTTACTAAGAGATAGCACATGTCATGATAAACTTGACGTTTCCATTTGCCATTTTTAAATGAGCTATTTGAGAATTCAGATAAGCATATACTGAAGACCTAGAAGATTCTTTAAGAATTCTTCTGTGTTGCTTGTTCTCATAATAAATTGATTATACCAGCTAAAGTTGGGAGTAAGACCCCTGATTCTAAAATATATAAAAGGTGAATATGGGCCCATTCACCTGTCATGTGAACCACTTATAGATGCATATATAAGATGGTTACATGTATGTTTATTGTCAACCTGCAGTTTGGCATTTGAGATTTCTTTTCTCAATTAAGAGTATAACTTTCAGATTATGAAATCAAGACAGTTTATCTTGATAATGCTGGTTTATATCCAAGCTGGTTTAGCATTGAATACCTTCTAATAATGGTAAAACTATTGCTTATGAGAACAAAGTTTCATGTGTTGGTGTAAGATTTTCTAAATCGCATATAGCAGCACTTGTATGCATCAGACCAACAATATATGATAAGTCCTCCCCTCATAATTGGTTTAGGATAAAAAATTAAATATTTTTACTATCTTTTGATGTGTGGTGTATGATTAATTTCTCTACCACAATACACGAAGATATGTTTCCCAAAGAAGATTGGGGATATATGTTAGTTTATCTAACATTTGGGGGATAGAATAAACAGCTGAAAAATATGCTATATGAATAGGATTATCATTGATATGATCCTCACTTGGAAGATAATTCAAGTCAAATGCCAGAAGCATTTGCTGATCCAAATTAAATATCATATTTCAGCTGTAAATGCTCCTATTTAAATTAAAGTCCCTAAAGGATAGAGTTTACTGTACGCATGAAGCGTGGTAGACCAATCGGTTCCAAAGGTAACAATCCTTGAAAAATGATAGGATCTAATGATCAAAATGATCATAATGAGGAGGAAATAAGCTCTAGAAGAGCCCACGACATAACATTTCATGAAACTCCGAAGAAGTTTAGGTACCTGAAAATAAAGAAAGTGATGAGATCTCAACAAGTTATGCCGCTTAGGAACCGATACAAAATGATCGTCGACGATATATTTAATACAATATAGTGCACAATATTGTAAAAGATTATGAGGATCGGACCTATAGTCCAGGCATCTGTAAATGTCATGCCATTTAAATGCAAGGCATAAACTATATGACTCATTTGATTAAGTCTATATGAAGATCCCTAAAAGATTTAAAATGATTGAAGCATATAATTGAGAGTCTCAGAAAATGTACTCGATCAAATTATAAAGATCTTTTTACGGTTTAAAGCAATCTGGGCGTATGTGGTATTATCGCCTCAGTGAATATTTGCTGAAAGAAAGTTACATATATGATGTTATTTGTCCATGTATTCAGAATTTGATATACTTGCTATTTATGTTGATGACATAAATCTTGTTGGAACTCCAGAAGAGCTCCAAAAGGTAATTGAATATCTTAAGAAAGAATTTGAGATGAAAGATTTTGAAAAGACAAAACTTTGCCTTGGTCTGCAAATTGTACATTTAGCAGACATGATCTGTATCAATCAATATGCCTATATAGAAAGGGTCTTAAAATGCTTTTACATGGACAAAGCGCACCCATTGAGTACACCAATGGTTGTTCGATCACTTAAAGTGGATAAGGATTTGTTCCGACCTCTAGAAGAGGATGAGGAACTCCTTGGTCCCGAAGTACCCTATCTCCGTGAAATTGGTGCAATAATATATCTTGCTAATGCTACAAGACCTAACATAACATTTTTTGTTAATTTACTAGAAAGATATAGTTCTTCTCCTACACGGATTAAGGATCCGTTCTTATCTCCAAAAGAGGATGATGAACTCCTTGGTCCTGATATATCCAAGTCTCTGCATTGTACTCTTTTTCCATTGCTCAGGTTTTTTCCCACTGAGGTTTTCTAGTAAGGTTTTTAATGAGGCAGCTTGCAATGTATATTATTAGTGTACTCTTTTTCCTTGACTAGGATTTTTTTTCTACAGGATTTATCCTAGTAAGGTTTTAACGAGGCACATAATAATGAACATCCAAGGGAGTGTATTTTGAAAATATTATCGTGGATGTTCATTTATTACTCCGCTGTAGATATTATCGTGGATGTTCATACGCGATGCACTCTTTTTCCTTACTAAAGTTTTTTCCCACGGGGTTTTCCTTATAAGGTTTTTCACGTTGCAATGCGTATTACTGAATATGTGTACTTTTTTTCCTTCACTAGGATTTTTCCCACAGGATTTTTCCTAGTAAGATTTTAATGAGGCACATTATCTTTTAATGAACATCCAAGGAGGAGTGTTATAAATATATATTATATTATGGATGTTCATTTAATACTCCGTTGTAAATAAGCTTCCTGAAGAAACTTATCCATATGAGACTCCGCCGTATATATGTTTATCTATTTGGCACTCTATTGGAAATAAGACTCCTGAAGAAGCTTATCATTTCAGTACTCCGTTCTGGATAAATATTACCCCTGGTAGAAGATTATCTATATCTGGTACAGTAGCAGCTTACAAGCAACATACAAATAGCTTACACAGCAGCTTGTTGTAGCAGCTTACAAGCAACTTACAAGCAGCTTACACAGTAACTTGCAGTAGCAGCTTACAAGCAACTTACAAGCAGCTTACACAGTAGCTTGCAGTAGCAGCTTACAAGTAACTTACAAGCAGCTTGCAGTAGCAGCTTACACAACAACTTTCTTTCTTCTATAAATAGAGGAGATTTCAGTTCATTCCGTACAATAGTTTGAAAGTTGAATAATATATCAACCTCTCTCTCTATTTCTCTTTAGTTTATTTACTTTACGGTCGTTATTTCATAACAATTTGCTGCTAGCTGCTACATATCCCTTAGACTTCGATCAGCTAATGCAGCCTTGTGCAAAAAAGGGGCATATTTTTATTTTTAGGGTGTGATTGGTATGAAAAGAGACCATTTTTGAATTTTTTTTCAAAAATAACTTATTTTTTGAAAATATTTTTTCCTTTTTGTTAGCGAAATATTTTTTAAAAAAAATATTTATTTAAAGATCGGAGTAAATTTTATGGGTGGTCATTCAGTTTTGTGTTCATTACCAAAAAATAACTTTTTTTGGTACTTTTTTTTTGTTACATTTAATTTCAAAATATTTTCAAAGTTCACAGATTTATCAGTCAAGCCATATTCGTTAATCAAATAAACAAAGTACCCATATTTAGCACACTGAAATATCAGATTAACACTTTTAAATAAATAATATTAATAGATAAAACTTTAAAAAACTTCATATTAAACACAAATAAATATTTTAAGTTTTACTGACTAAAAGAAATTGCTATTTGTTAAACAAATCTGTTTTTATTATTTCAAAAAATATTTTTTTATCATTTTTATATTTTAAAATACGTTCATGTTTGAATGAGTAAACAAAGTGAGTGGCATGAAAAAATTAAGTGTACTGATATATTATAAAAATAATAAATAAAATAAAATAAAAATTAATTATAAATAAAATACCTAGGTAAAAATATATTATATAGTTTATAATATACAGATGGCATTATATAAATGGTAAGATTTATAATGTCAAGGCCATGATAGATTTTTCAAGTAAAATATTTATAAAATCCGGCCAAGGGGACTTTTATAAAAATTAGAGCAAAGTAAAATAATTTTGTGTAACAAAAGAAAGAAAAATAACTTTTGGGTAATAATCACAAAATTGAATGACTTTTACACGGGGCCGACTAATGGTGAAGCAACTAAAGCATTTGTTTTTCACTCTTTTAGGGGCCCCAAATTTCACCCACATTAGGATACTTAGGTAAAGTTGTATTAATTATTTTAGGTAGAAATGTTCTTTATAAATCAAAAAAGATAATATTTTAATTTGTGATTGATTTATTGTTTTAGTAAAAAATTGGTAATGTAGATCTTTCCCTAAATTCTTTATGTGTTAATAAATTTGGGATAGCTTTGGCATGAGTATTATTGTTTTCTCTCTTTAATTGTCCTAAATAGAAAATGGGTAGATTTTAGAAAACTATTTACAACTTTACATATCAAAATATTAAAAAATAAACTTTAAATAAAAATAAATATTAATTTTTTAAACTTTAAGGCCTCTCGTTAAAGTTTGGCTTTAAGCCACCAAGTTTATTGAGCCGCTTATGCTTTTACGTAAAAAAAAAAGTGACTTTTGAGTAATGAACACAAAGCTGAATAACCATCCATAAAATTTCTGATAATAATATTAGCCAACTGAATCAAATAGTATTTTGATGACATTCTGAAGTATTAAAATTGTTTATAATGCGCTAGTGTTGGTTAAAGAAGTAATATCAAATTAAAATAATCGTGAAGGAAACGATTTCCGTTTCAAAAGTGATGGAAGCCATTTTCTACATTTATAAAATATATTTTCTCAAAAAAATATTTCTGAAAATCAAGCACCAAAAAGATCTATTCTTTGCGAAATATGCCATCATACCAAACACACCCTTCATCTTTTAAAATTTCTTTTTCAGCCTAAAAAAACATAGATGATAGTCATGAAGTAATGTTTTATACTTCAAAATCACACAAGAGAGGGTGATTTGTATGGTGTCCATTTTTTTACGTGCACGGATTATAAAATGACCTGGTTCTTCTATATATTCCTTATACTATAGCGGAATAATAAATGTAGAAAGTAAAGAATACAAGTATTTTTACGTAAAAAATACCCTACTTAAAAGGTAACAAAACCACGACCTACTACCCAATAGAATTTGTTTCAACACTTCACTAAATCAATGAGCCAACAACAGCATTTACAAAACTCTTTGTAAACCTACGGATTACCTCTAACCTTTTGTGGCAACCAGCCTCTAGCTATTGCGACAACTTCAAGTTAACTCTAACTTAAATGCAACACTCAGAGTACTTAGTACAAATGCTTCTAGATAAAACTGAAAGGTACAACTCAAAAGCCCTACTACAATGAAACTAGAATAAAAGACAAACACTTGGAACTGGTTCTTCTATCTGGTTCATGTAACTTAAGGTTCGCACACTTGAATCACACAGGAATTGCTTGCAAAATACCTTGCTATTTTGCTCTCAACTCACGTTTAACTTTAACGTTTGTGCGTCCCTATAAAATGAGAACATTGTGAAATATATAGAGTTAGTGGAATAGAAAATAACTAGAGTTCTAATGCTATACGCTTCCTTGGTGGAAGAGTTCTTGTTATCTTCAACTTCTAACTCTTTCCCTTATATTGGATAGAGTTATATTCACTTAAGGAGTCCAATTCCTTATCAAATATGTAACCTTTTCGTTCAGGAGACATCTAATATAGCCCTTTATACTTATCTCCTTCACATGCATGCCTTGTGCTCGAATCTTCCCCTATCTGTATACACTGTGTATGGACCTGATTCATGCTTGAGTTCCTTTGTTAATCATCAAAACAAACTTACTTAATCCAACATGAAGATTTAAAGGTACAATATTAAACGAATCTTACCGGGACATGAGGGTAAATTTTACGGTTTTCAACTTGTTGAACATGTGCCTTGTCAAGCTTGTACACATGATGAGGGCATTCCTTGCTTTCAAAGCCCGGAGGTTGCTTGCAAATACTTCTTCCTTTAGATAGCCATTGAGGAAGGCACTCTTGACATCCATCTGATAAAGAGTGAATTCCATGTAAGTAGCAAAGGCTATAAGAAGTCTAATTACTTCTAAACTCTCAACTAGAAAGTCTAATTACTCCTCTTGACTATTTCTTGAACCACCAATCTTTCCTTGTTCCTTGTAACTATTCCATCTTCATCAAGTTTGTTTCTGAAGACTCATTTTGTGCCAATTACTGATCTGTCCTTGGGTCTTGGTACCAGATGCCAAACTTGACTTCTCTCAAATTGGTTGAGTTCATATTGTATTGTATTCACCCAGTCTGCATCCTGCAAAGCCTCAACAATATTTTTAGGTTCAACAAGAGATAAAAAAAGCATCAAAGGAATAAAGATACTTCAAAGAAGATCTGATTTTGATTCCAGAGGTTGGATAAGTGATTATGTTCTCAATGGGATGAGAACTTTGATACTTGTAAGGTTTCATAACCAACTGGTTTCCCCTAGACATTCCTTCAATGTTTTGTTGTTGAGGAACAAGTTCGTGCACAGACTCCCTCGAGGTTTGAGGATCAGTTCTTCTTTGTTCAGTTCCCCCTGTCAAGTTTTCCTAGGGGGAAGGACCTGTTATATTACATGTTCCTTCCTCTGGTGCAGCTTCAGTCTGGGCTGTGGTTTCATTTGAGTTTCTTACCAGCCCAATTGCTTCATCATCCTGTTCTTACCTCTCAGAAAGAATATTAGTTTCACAAAAAAACACATGTACACTTTCTTCTACACATATAGTTCTTTTGTTATAAATATTATAAGCTTTACTATGCGAAGAATATCCCAAGAATACTCCCTCATCACTTCTGGGATCAAACTTACCTAGGGAGTCTTTATCATTATTGTGCACAAAGCACTTGCATCCAAATGCCATAAGATGGGATATATTTGGATTTCTACCTTTAAGTAACTCATAGGGAGTCTTCTCAACAATATGTCTAGTCATGCACCTATTTATAATGTAGCAAACAGTGTTCACAACTTCTGCCCAGAAGTTATGAGGCAGTTTACTAGAAAAAAGCATAGTCCTAGACATTTCTTCCAATGTCCTATTCTTTCTTTCAACTACTCCATTTTGTTGTGGTGTCCTAGGAGCAGAAAATTTAATATTTACGCCATGCTTATCACAAAATTCAGAAAATTTAGCATTCTCATATTCAGTACCATGATCAGACCTAATTGATGCAAGTTTATTACATAGTTGTTTCTGAGTTTTTCTAACAAAAAAAGTGAACATGTTAAATGCTTCATCTTTAGATATTAAAAATAATGTCCAAGTAAACCTAGAGTAATCATCAACAAGCACATAACATATCTCTTACCACCTATGTTCAATGTTCTCATTGGTCCATAAAGATCCATATGGACCAGTTCCATCGTCCTAGTAGTGGTTACCATTTTCTTGCTTTTGAAAGAGGATCTTATCTGCTTTCCCTTTGCACAAGCCTTACAAACTTTATCTTTTTTGAATTTAAGGTTAGGCAGCCCTATCACCAAGTCCTTGGAGACTAATTTGTTGAGTTGGTTTAGACTGGCATGCCCAAATCTCTTGTGCCAAAGGAGGGGATCATTATCCAACACACTTAAATATATGTTGTTCACTCTCTTTCCTTGTAAAACTATCTTGTCAGTGGTAAGATTAATCACAAAATATTTTGTAGAGGTGAAGGCTACCATGTTACCTCTATCATACAATTGTGATACACTTATTAAATTGTACTTCAGTCCATTTATCAAGTAGACATTCTCAATACATTGAGAAACAATCTTTCCTACCTTTCCAACCCCAATGATCTCACATTTCTTTCCATTACCAAAGGAGACATTACCTCCTTTAAGGTCCTTAAGTGATAGGAACTGGTTCTTGCTTCTTGTCACGTGCTTTGAGCAACCACTATCCATGTACTATATTTGACTGCTCCCCTTCACTTGGACCTGCAAAAAGAAATGAGGGGTTAGTCTTAGGAATCCAAACTAGTTTGGATCCCTTTCTATAAGAAAAAGGATAAATCAAATTCTTTTTAGCCCAACTTGGTAGCCTATTTTTTCCCAGAATTATAAAATTTTTATTCTTTTGACTTGCCTTTTTCGTTTGCAGTGCATTCACTCTTATAGTGACCAGTGTTACCATAGTGTGTGCAAATCTTGTTCTCAAGAAGTGTGAAGTACTTGCTTTTGGGATCCCACTTAGGTGCAGAGTTCCCAAAGTCAAGTCTTCTTTTGTTACTGCTATAGTGTTCGTATTGCCATGAAAGTGCATCAGGGGACATGTTCATTTACAAGTTTTGTCTAGCTCATGCATGACCTTGATGCACTCATCTTGATCTTCTCCTAAGGTGTTATCCTATTTAAGGATAACCTGCTCTGATACCAATTGATGTTTTATATTTCAAAACTACACAAGAGAGGGTGATTTATGTGGTGTCCAATATTTTGCATGCAGAAATTATAGAAGGACCTGGTTCTTCTATATGTGTTTCTTATACTACTGTTGCAGAATAATAAATGAGAAAGTGAAGAACACAAGTATTTTTATGTTGAAAATACCCAGCTCAAAAGGTGAAAAAATCATGACCTACTACACGATAGGATTTATTCCAACACTTCACTAAATCACTGAGCCAAAAACAGCATTTACAAAACTATTTGTAAACCTAAGAATTACCTCTAACCCTTTGTGGCAACCAACCTCTAGCTGTTGCGACAACTTTAAGTTCACTCTAATTTGAATAAAACACTCAGAGTATATAGCATAAATGCTTCTAGATAAAACTGAAAGGTACAACTCAAAGGCCCTAGTACAATGAAAGTAGGATAAAAGATAGATACTTGAAACTGGTTCTTCTATCTGGTTCATGTAGTTTCAGGTTCGCACACTCGAATCACATAGGATTTGCTTGCAAAATGCCTTGCTATTTTGTTCTCAACTCACGTTTAACTTCAGCGTTTGTGCGTCCCTATAAAATGAGAACATCCTAAAATATATAGAGTTAGTAGAATAGAAAATAACTAGAGTTCAAATGCTATACTCTTCTTTGGTGGAAGAGTTCTAGTTATCTTCAACTTCTAACTCTTTCCCTTATCTTGGATAGAATTATCTTCACTTAAGGAGTCTAGCTCCTTATCAAATATGCAACCTTTTCGTTTAGGAGACATCCAATATAACCATTTATACTTATCTCCTTCACGTGCGTGCCTTGTGCTCGAATCTACATATTCCTGCATATACTATGTATGAACCTGATTCATGCTTGAGTTCCTTTGTCAATTATCAAAACAAACTTACTTGGGAGTCCCAACGTGAATGTTTAGAGGTACAAAATTAAACGAATCTTACTGGGATAAGAGGAAAAGTTTTACGGTTTTCAACTTGTTGAACAGGTAGATTCAAATCCCTACTCAATGTAGTTGCCCTTTTTTAGTATTTCTTACCCTTTTCTTATTGCACTTGCCACTTCGACTACATGCAATTCCATTTGTTCTGCCTCAGATCATTCCAAAAACCTAATGTATATATTCAATTTCCTTTGTTTTGTTTTGTATGACGTGATTAGATATTGAGTTTAAGAATAAAATAAAGATTTTTAAAATTTACAATATTAAACTTATAATGAATTATGTATTTATAAAATCATATTATTAAGCATAAAATGCTCTTTCTGGTTTTATTTTTTCCTTAAAAAACGAAAAGGAAAAAAGAGCACAATGTGCAGCACATCAACACCTATTTGGAAAGAGCCTAATATTGGCTTTGAGAATCACAAGTACTGGAACTATATTACTTTCCTACAAAGAATTCGCAAGGTTTGGAATTAAAGGGGCATAATAGCAGGACGAAAAGAGGAATTAAATTGAGGGTGTAAAATGCATAAATGGTCTCCATGTTCCCTTTTTAACTGTATCAAAATTTGAATTTCTTGCTAAAAAGTTACTGAATATATTTACTTATCAAATATCCCATGTTTATACCGAAATATATTTAGTTGACCATGGCTAGTGACAACAATATATATATATATATATATATATATATATATATATATATATATATATGTTATGTATTTGATTGATAAACATCGAGAATAAATTTTTGCTCTAATCATTAACTCTGCGATCCCTATATATGGCACCACTAAGTTCTTGTGGAGCTTCTAAAGCAAAAGCATGTGTCTTTTTAGATATCTTGTTCTTCTGTTGCAGCTGAATGATGAATATTACTGTTGCTACTCTTAGAGAAATTACAATTCTCAAATTAATATATTTAATTATTAACAAGCAGAAAGTTATGGCCTATTAGGAACGAAATAAATAGTAATGACATTGATCGAGTGTATTTTACCTAGACAACATGTTGGGGACCAGTTGACAAAATACAAATTGAAGATTAACACTTGAATAATCCAGCTTTTTATGTTAAAGTATTAGCTCAGATAACATAATAATTGTATTATATTCTAAAATAGTCATGTTTTCAAGAAAATAATCTTTTTCTTTTTACCATCAAATTTCTTTCTGAAATTGTCTCGTCTAATCAAACACACACATAAATAAGTTTAGATCTTGTTTAAGTTTAACAATCCCGTATATATCTAAAATGCAATTGTCCAACTATTTGAATTAGTGCCAGGTAGACTCAATTAAAAAAAAAGGGCAAAATGTTTCATATCGAAATAATTCTCTATTTCTACGAGATTCTAAACTGAGATTTCTTATTAATGATAGAAAGATACCAACAATCTCGCGACATTCCTTTAGGTAATATTCCCTCTATTTAAATTAAATAAGTTACTTTTCTTTTTAATATGTTTCAAAATAAATGACACATTTTTAAAGTTGGAAATAATTCAAGTTCTTTATTTTATCTATTTTACCCTTAATGAGAAGTTTTTATAACCATACAAATATCATGGCCCGATAAAGCTTTTACTCTTTAAGCTTTTAAGATCATAAATTTCAAAAGTCTTTTTAATTTCCTTAAACTCCATGCCAAGTTAAACTAAGCTCATCTAAATTGAAACGGAAGGAGGGAGTAATAAACTTAAATCTGACTTGAACTGGACTAAACAACTTGTCTATCCAAACAGTAGTACTGTTACGCGGCGCCTTCCTGAGAGTCCTTGGAAGGGCGACGTAAGGCTAAGCAACTGATGTCAGTGCAGTTGCTGTCCGCCAACTGAGGTCCCCTCCGTATGCTAGACTAGATTGTCAGTGCCGTACGGGAAAACCAATGTCAAGAGCAATTGAGAGAACACGAATGAGAATTGAGAATGAAAGAAAGCTTGATTGCATTAATGAAAGCTATTACAGAAAGACAACGCAGTGTCGAGGGGGAGAGACACCAATACAGAGAATTGTTTGCTTGCTAGAAAGTTTGATTGCTTGATCCCCCCTAATAATGCTTAAAAAAAATAATCCAAAGCTACAAGACTAGACTTGATTAAGCTAGAGAAACATAATGGAAGTACATGGAATAAAACTACTCTATATTTACAATGAAAAAGACTTAGTTTGCTATAAGGCAGAAAACAGGTCCGTTGTCCGCAGCATTGTCTTTGGCATCAGGGTCTGCGCGCGCGGCGTTGTCTGCGCGCGCGGCGCTGTTGGCATCTGCTTGCGGTTGGGCGCTGGCGAGTGATATCGGTGGGGCGACAGAGGCACATGCGCGCTTGTCACTTGGCGCGGCCAAGACCACGGGGCCGTCCGTGGCGCTAGGCGTTGAAATGCTTGCTAGGACGCCACGGGGCGCGCCCAAGGGGTCATGGGGCACAGATGGAAAGCCGCCCATGACATTCTCCCCCACCTGAGTTGGCGACGTCCTCGGTGCCTTACTTGCAAGATAATCTTCAATTAGGTTCTTGTAGGCTTTGAGGTTTGTTCCCCTCTCCCAAGTGTTCTCCTCTGCATCACAGCCCTGCCATTTCACCAAGAACTCTTGGTGATCCTTCCTTGAGGCATGAATCACTCTATCATCAAGGATAACTTCAACACGCCTTTTCCCGGTTGAATTGGGCCCTCGAATACTGGGTATTATGAGCTGGCTCCTTGAAGGATCCTCCGTGTCTTCCCGAAAAGGTTTCAGGAGGCTGACATGGAAGACAGGATGAATTTTCCACCAAGCTGGGGTATCCACCCGGTATGCAACTTTCCCAATACGCCTTTCAATGGACAAGGGTCCAATGTACTTTTGCAATAAGCGAGGGTCATGGACCCCCGCAAATAAGTAACGCTTTGGAATTTTGACCATCACTTTGTCTCCTACTTGGTATTCAACAAAGCGACGATTCTGATCAGCATGCCTCTTCATCCGCTTTTGAGCCTTGACAAGATAGCTCCGCACTATCTCCAAATTTTGCTTCCACTCTTTAGAGAAGCTAGCAGCTCGAGGAGATTTAGACATATTTGGTGCATTGACTGTGTGTGGGAGTAGCGGTTGCTGTCCGGTAACAATTTCAAAAGCGCTTTTGTTTGTACTAGAGCTCTTTTGTGAATTGAAACACAGTTGAGCAGCATCCAGAAGCTTCACCCAATTCTTCTGCGATCCGGTTACAAAATGACGCAAATATTCCTCCAACATACCATTGAACCGCTCCGTCTGGCCATCAGATTGCGGATGAAAACTTGAGCTGTGATTCAGCTTCGACCCAAGACACTTAAAGAGTTGGGTCCAAAAGTTGCTAGTGAAGCGTGAGTCACGATCACTAACAATATCTTTGGGTAGGCCCCAATATTTGACGACATGAGAGAAGAAGAGTCGAGCTGTATCTTCTGCTGATATATATTGTGGGGCAGCAATAAAGGTAGCATATTTGGAAAACCGATCTACCACAACCAAGATAGTTGTTAGATCCCCGACCTTGGGCAATCCGGTGATGAAATCCAGGGAAACACTTTCCCAAGGTCTCTTTGGGACAGCTAGTGGTTCCAAAAGTCCCGCCTGTGTTAAGCGGTCTGACTTGTCCTTCTGGCATACTAGACAAGTCTTCACATACTGAGCAACGTCATCGGCCATTTGAGGCCAATAATATGCACGGCGAAGTAACGCCATGGTGCGTTCTTCACCGGGATGGCCGGCCCACAGAGTATCATGACATTCCGCTAGAAGAGTCCTTCGTAGATCTCCTCCTTTAGGAACATAAAGTCGGTTCCCTTTCACTTTCAGAAAACCATCTTCCATGTAGAACTGGCGAGTCTTGCCTTGTCCTACCAAATCAACCAAATACTGTGAAGCAGGATCTCTGATGAGTAGATCTTGTATCTGGTCCTTGATGGAGGTGGCTACCTCGCTCCCCCTTAGGGTGGCGAGTAAGCACACTGATGCTAGATCAGCTCTCCGACTGAGCGCATCAGCAACATGATTGGTCTTCCCACTTCGGTACTCCAGGTTGAAGTGGAATTCAGCTAGGAGTTCCTGCCACCTGGCCTGTCGACCATTCAACTTCGGCTGGGTCATGAAATGGCTAACAGCTGTGTTGTCTGTCTTGACCACGAACGGGGTTCCCAGCAGATAGTGCCTCCAGAGGCGCAAGCAGTGGACGACAGCCAATAATTCTTTCTCATGGGCGGCATAGCGCCGCTCTGCATCTTTTAGCTTCCGGCTCTCGTACGCCACAGGATGCCCTTCTTGTAGCAAGACGCCACCGAGGGCATAGTCAGATGCATCTGTTTGTACTTCGAATGGCTTGGCCAGATCAGGAAGGGCCAAGACGGGGCTACTAGACATAGCCGCTTTCAATGCGTTAAAGGCCTCCGCTCGCTTGGGTCCCCATTCCCAAGGCGTGATCTTCTTGAGGAGTTCTGTCAATGGTACTGCAATGAGGGAGTAGTTTTTCACGAATCGCCGATAGAAATTGCATAGACCAAGGAACGCCCTCAAGGCGTGGATATCCTTAGGCAGCGGACAATCTGTGATTGCCTGAATCTTCTGCTGGTCCATCTTGATCCGCCCTTCCTTGATGGCATGTCCGAGGAAGTCAATTTGCTTTTGAGCAAAGGAGCACTTAGATAACTTCGCATATAGTTCATGCTCCCGCAATCGAGCTAGGACCTTCCGCAAGTGCATCAGGTGTTCCTCCAATGTTTAGTTATATACCACAATGTCATCCAAGTAGACCACCACGAATTCATCAATGTACTCTAGGAAGACTTGGTTCATCAAAGTGCAAAACGTAGCTGGGGCGTTAGTCAAGCCGAATGGCATAACCAGGAAATCGTACGACCCATATCTTGTCACACAGGTCGTCTTGTGCTCATCACCCTTTGCAATCCGAACTTGCCAATAACCTGTCTTCAGGTCTATTTTGGTGAACACCATCGCACCACCCAGTCTATCGAACAAGTCTGCCATTAGCGGAATAGGGTACTTGTTTTTCACAGTAATTTTGTTTAGAGCCCGATAGTCCACACAGAATCGTAGACTACCATCATGTTTCTTCTGGAATAGCACAGGGGACCCGTATGGGGATTTGGAGGGTACGATAATCCCTGTGTCTAGCATTTCCGTCAATTGTCTCCGAAGCTCGGTGAGTTCGGGTTGTGACATTCTGTAAGGCGCCCGGGCGGGTGGCCTCGCGCCCGGCACCAGCTCAATTTCATGGTCCACAGTGCGCCTAGGCGGTAGTCGCTTTGGCATGTCTTGCGGCATGACATCTTCAAACTCTAGTAGTAGCTCCTTCACGGGTTCAGGAATGGGACCCGAGGAGCGTTCTACATCTTCGATGCAAAGGGTTGCCAGGAACGTGGGTTCATTTCTTTTGACCCCCTTCTTCAACTGCAAGGCCGAGATGTTTTCAACGGCCATTTTCATGGGCATGCACGGGATAATGCAGGGCTTGGTCCCGTTGGCTCCCATCATCAGTAACATGTCAGCATACGGTACAGGCATGGTGTTGGTTTGCCTCAGGAATTCCAATCCAACTATCAACTCGAAGTCATCTATGATCACCACGCGCAGGTTGAATTTTCCTTCGTAAGGGCCAAGCTTCACCGGTACTTCTTTGGCTATTCCACCCACTGGCTGGGGAGGTGAGTTGATAGCCTTGACACGGCCTCTACCTTTCCCTACAACTAGACCAAGGCGCTCTACCTGAGTCGAGGCTAAGTAGTTGTGGGTAGCGCCCGTGTCTACCATGGCCCGAATGGGCTTGCCATTCACCTTCATCTCAACGAACATTAAGGTCCTCTCGTGCTTAAGAGGAGTCTCATCATCCGCCTTCTTTTTCCCTTTCTTGGTAACTGGACATGGGTCTTTCTTCTTACGGATACCAGCACTAGTCTCTGCTAATGCCTCAGAAATGGAGCCAACAATTGCATTGAAGGCACCTACTGGTTCAGTCTGATCCGCATCGTCTGAGTCGTCATCCGTCCCATCATCAAAAGTCTGATGGGCGTTCATCTGTACCTGTGGGCACTCATTATTCCAATGTGGTCCGCCGCAATGATGGCATCCTGAAGGAGGCTTCCTCCCCCGATCATTGTTGTTAGACGCAACACTGTTGCTGCCTGTAGAAGGAGCCTTAGGTTTGGTTGAGCTCCGATCTCCCCCACTTCTGCTAGGGCCACCATTGCTAGACTGGCCCCCTTTGAATCCCGCTCGGGCAGGCGGCTGAGGCCTATCCTTCCGAGCTTCCATTTGATAGTCCCCAAGGCATTCAGCTGCTTGGATTGCCTTGGGCAGGGTATCTACCCGTTGTCTTTGTAGCTCCATACGGGCATAAGGTTTCAGCCCTTCTAGGAAAGTGAAGAGCTTGTCTTTGTCCCCCATGTCGCGTATGCTTAGCATGAGCGCGGAGAATTCCCGCACGTAGTCCCGCACAGATTTGGTCTGACGGAGCTCCCGTAGCTTTCTCCTTGAATTGTATTCAACATTTTCGGGGAAGAATTGTAGGCGGATGGCTGCCTTCAGTTCTGCCCATGTTTCGAGAGCATCTTCACCGGCCTTGATGGCTTCGTATTTCACCCGCCACCAGAGTTTAGCATCACCCTGAAGATACATGGCAGCAGTTGCTACCTTCTTAGCTTCTTCTAGGCCCCCAACAACATCGAAATATTGTTCGACATCAAAGATGAAGTTCTCCACTTCCTTGGCATTCCTAGCTCCACTGTATGGCTTTGGCTCAGGAATTTTCAGTTTTTGTGTCGCGGAAGTGGGGTTTGCAGCGCCCCCGACCTGGTTTCCACCGCCTCGCAGTAGGCCCTGTAAGGCAGCATTGACAACATTGAGCTTGTCTGTCAAGTCGTCAATAGTTTGTTGCATGGCAGTCACCCTATCTGCCTCTTGTGCCCTGTAAGCTAAATCCTCGGCACGCTCCTGTTGGAGTCCCTCGAATTTGCCAAAAATTTCGGCTGCCTCTGTGGCTGCCGTTTGCCGATCTCCCTCGGAGTCACGACTGATGTTTTCTATGTCAACTTCGGCCTGGAGCACCCTGCGGTCCAGGTCATCCAACCTTTGCCCTAGGCTGGTTCTTAGTTCAGGCACCGTATCCATGATGGGCAGTAATCCGTCAACCGTCTGTTCAAGGGCCGCAATGCGGTCCCCATGATTCACCATGGTCAGAAATGGTGGTAATGGCAATGCGTTCCCTCGTCCGATGTCGAGCCTAGGCTCTGATACCAACTGTTACGCGGCGCCTTCCTGAGATTCCTTGGAAGGGCGACGTAAGGCTAAGCAACTGATGTCAGTGCAGTTGCTGTCCGCCAACTGAGGTCCCCTCCGTACGCTAGACTAGATTGTCAGTGCCGTACGGGAAAACCAATGTCAAGAGAAATTGAGAGAACAGGAATGAGAATTGAGAATGAAAGAAAGCTTGATTGCATTAATGAAAGCTATTACAGAAAGGCAACGCGGTGTCTAGGGGGAGAGACACCAGTACAGAGAATTGTTTGCTTGCTAGAAAGTTTGATTGCTTGATCCCCCCTAATAATGCTTAAAAAAAATAATCCAAAGCTACAAGACTAGACTTGATTAAGCTAGAGAAACATAATGGAAGTACATGGAATAAAACTACTCTATATTTACAATGAAAAAGACTTAGTTTGCTATAAGGCAGAAAACAGGTCCGTTGTCCGCAACATTGTCTTTGGCATCAGGGTCTGCGCGCGCGGCGTTGTCTGCGCGCGCGGCGCTGTTGGCATCTGCTTGCGGTTGGGCGCTGGCGAGGGATATCGGTGGGGCGACAGAGGCACATGCGCACTTGTCACTTGGCGCGGCCAAGACCACGGGGCTGTCCGTGGCGCTAGGCGTTGGATGGCTTGCTAGGACGCCACGGGGCGCGCCCAAGGGGTCATGGGGCACGGATGGAAAGCCGCCCATGACAATACTTATGTTTAGCCTTGAAAGGTCCATTAAAAAAGTATTTTGAAAGTTTCATTTGCATTATACTTTATGACATGAGATATGAATAATGTACGTCAGCGGCATGCAAAAGGAGTAGATGTGGGGCTGAGATTAAAGGAGGTAGGGCCAGATGACGTCCAGTAAAATCATTAATCCCGTTTTAGTTTGGTGAGAACTCCGTTATTGATGACATGGACCCGTTGTAGATGGCTGAAATGAAAGGCAACCAATGGTGTTGCGGTAGGTATAGTACATGTTTGGGTCCCACTTAAAGCTCTCATAATTACGGCCTATTTCCCTATACGCTACGCGGGGGATAACAAAGGGATGGAATATAAAAAAAAACAAAT
Organism: Nicotiana sylvestris; assembly: GCF_000393655.2. Taxonomy (NCBI): domain Eukaryota; kingdom Viridiplantae; phylum Streptophyta; class Magnoliopsida; order Solanales; family Solanaceae; genus Nicotiana; species Nicotiana sylvestris. Next base: position 92,095,577 of record NC_091061.1, read on the forward strand.
TGCGAGGAAGAGAATAACGATGGACAAAAAATTTATTTATCCGAAGTACTTAATACTAAATTACATTAATTTACTTAATAAAATAATAAATTGAAATGATATAAAGGATATATATCGTGCGTTTCAGTTATTTTGATTAAGCAAAGAGTGAAGGTAAAACTTTATCAAGGATGAACTATGTACAATAAATAATAGATGTATATACTAATTTTGACTTCAACTACAAATTTTATCGTTTGGCTACAAAGCAAAGTAGAAAAGAACAAAATCTCTTAATTTTGGCGGCGGAAGTGAAGGTTCAAAGGTAAAAAGCTCCAGCACACTACTGTTATATGAATACTGAAAAACAATTACGAAACATTATGGAAGATTTATGAATAAAGGGTGAAAAGAATTATTCAGTTTTTTTTTTTTTCCAAAAAAAAAAAAGTTATAAAGTGTCAGCTAAGGACATGAAAGGGAAATAATGTGGTGAGGAGCTCTAGAAACATCGGACAAGTGTGTTGTATCAGCAATATATAAATGCTTAGTAGTCAAGTTAAGCAAAGTGTATGAATAAAGTAGTTTGTAGGAAAGCGTAGAGTACATTTTTTTTCAGTAGTAGTATATGCCATGTAGATCAATACTTGAAACTTTTCAGAAAACACAAAAACTAGAAGAGAAGAAAAATAATGGTACAGATTTTCTACTTTGGTAGTTTCGTTTAACTATACACAAGTTTCTATCATAAGTGTATTACAGAGTTTACAAAAACTGAGTTTGCAAACTTAATTTTTAAAACTCTTCCGTGGAAAAGTTTAGCATATTATTATCAGAACACTGATATTTAAAATGTGAGTTTACTACTCCCTCCGGTCCAAAATAAGTGATTTTTTGGATGTTTTCACACATGTTAAGAAATTCACCTTTAACATTAATTAACAATGGAATTGACTATATTAACCTTTACTATCTCACATAAACACTCCTAACACATATTCCAACACTATTTACTCCAAGGACAATGTAGGAAAAAAATAATTAATTCATTCTTGAAATCTGAAAAAATCACTTATTTTGAACCACAAGAAAAAGGCCAAAAAATCACTTATTTTGGACCGGAGGGAGTAATAATTAGGGGATCGAGCTAATATCTTACCTCCTTAAATCTTTTGGTAAGAATGAGACGATGATAAGAACTGATAAAGAATAGTCATGTATGTATTTTTGGGATCAATTTATTAGTCTCAGAATCACGACGACATTTCTATTCAAATTTAGGTATATTTAGATGTACTTTAGAGTTGCATGCATGTCCCAAAGTTTCTAACCAAATGTTATTTTAAGAAATACTAATAGTCTTTGAGATAATATTAGATCATGTCTTCTCAGATCCCGAGAAACCGAGGTTTTCGATTCCTAAAAACAGAGAAAATTATTGAAGTAATCTATCATCTCTGAATGTGTTGCTCCTGTTTGGTGTAAAGACTGTTCTTCCTTCAGTAATTAAATTAGTCTTAGTGTAAGCTTCTAAAATTGATAAATATTGATCCTATATAGCTAACTCAAAAAAAGAAAAAAATTTGTTTATAAATGTGATGATCCGATAGATCATCTAGAGTTTTATATCTTAAATCTATATTTCGAAACCTCAAATAGCTCCTTTTAGCTTCCCTCGATTGCGTGCATAGTCCGTGTATTTTTTCCGGAAGGATTTTATGTGAAAAATTGAAAAAAATGTGAATTTGTGCCTTAAAAATCCATTTGAGTTGACTTCGGTCAACGTTTTGAGCAAATGGGCCCGGATCCGTGTCTTGAAAATCCCGGTGGGTCCGTATCGTTATTTGAAACTTGGGTGTATGCCCGAAATAAAATTTGGAGGTCCCTAACTCGAGTTATCACATTTTGTCGAAAATTTGAAGTCTAAAGGTTTAAAGAATTTAAAGATTTGACCAAGGTTTGACTTTATTTCTACCGGGTCCAGATTCTAGTTTTGGAGCTTGGTATAGGTTTATTACTATATTTATGACTTTCCTGCAAAATTTGGTGAAAAACGGAGTTGGTTTGACGTGATTCAGACATCCGGTTGTGAAAATAGAAATTCTTAAGTTTCAATGAAAATTTCATTCGTTTTGGTGTCCGATTCGTAGTTCTAGGTGTTATTTTAGTATTTTGATTGCGCGAGCGAGTTCATATAATGTTTTGAACTTGTGTGCATGTTTGGTTTGGAGCCTAGAGGGCTCCGTGAGTTTTGGATAGCTTACGGACCATTTGAACTTAGAAAAATCTAGTTTTTGAACTTTAGTTGTGTTCTGGTGTTTCCTTCTTTGTGATCGTGAAGAGTGAACTAGGTTGTGGTGAAATTTCCTTCATCGCGAACGCGATAGTTGGGTCGTGAATTTGAAGCTATGATGGCCTTACCCTTCGCAAAAATGACCAGCTTCTCGCGAACGCGTAGGCTTGGGACCTGGAAGGGGGGATCATTGTTTCTTCTACGTGAATGCGAGCATTGGCTCACGAACGCGAATGCCAGGGGGAGCAGCCTTGGTGAACGCATGGGAAAACTTGCAAACGCATAGGGCCCTTAGGGTGCTGCACTTTGCGAACGTGGCAGGCCCTTCGCGAACGCGAAGAAGGCCTGACGCTCAGACCTAAAACATTCCAAAATCGGGATTTTACCCATTTTTCATAATCTTTCCATTAGAGCTCAGCTTATAGGCGATTTTGATGAGAAAAGTCACCACCAATTCACAGGTTAGTATACTTTAACTCATTTCCTTCCATGTCTAATATCACCCATTAATTTCTAGCCTTAATCTTTGTTCTTCCGTAGTAGAAAACTAGGGATTTGGGGAGAATTGAGAGGTTTTTCAAATTCAGGATTTAGACCTCAATTTGGGGTCGGATTTCGAAACTAATTACATAATCGGTCTCAGGGGGTGAATAGGTCAATGAGTTGAACCGAATCACGGGTTTTGACCAAGCGGACCCGGGGTTGACTTTTGACTTTTTGAGAAATGTGTGAAAATCCAAAATTTATGCATTGTAATTGATTCCCTTAGCATTATTTGACATTATCAAGTCAATTATGGTTAGATACGAGTGATTTGGAGGTGGATTCTAGAGGAAAGCCCCGGTAGAGCTCTAAGTTGACTACGAGTGAGGTAAGTGTTGGATTTAACCTTGATTTGAGAAAATTAGGGACCCTCGAACTATGTGCTATGTGAAATTCATATGTTGCAGCGTATATACAAGGTGACGAGTGCTTATACGCCATCGAATTGCTTGTTTCCCTGATTTTTCATTTTTCCTCAATTATTTCCTTCCATGCCTTAACTATTATGTGCTTTAAATGCTTCCCATGCTTTATTTGCTACTTGTTAGTCATTGTTTCTCGTGTTAAAAATGTTAGACCTTCCCAGGCTTTCATGACTCGCTGCTAGTTACCTTAATTGACTTACTTGCACCCTTTAATTATCATTTACTAGACTTGTCTTACCATGTAATATTACATATGTGAATTCTCAATTTGGTACGAGGTTTCCTTTCTGATTCAGCTTCATATTCATTAATCGTACAGGTTCTTGTGATTTGAGTTATTGATTTGATTATACTCATTGATTATTTGATATTGAGATGATAGGATCGGGTTGCACGCCGCAACAGATGAAATAAGAGTGGATTGATATGGTAAAATAAGGATAAATTTATACTGATATGGTGGGATCGGGTTGCGCGCCGCAACAGGTGAAATAAGGGTAGATTGATACGATGGAATAAAGGTGAATTATGATATTGATTCAGATTAAATGATGGGATCGGGTTTTGTGCCGCAACATATATATATTTATTTACTTGTTGATATTGTTACGGCCGAATCAGGAAGGATTGTGTTCTACGGTGGGATCGGATTGCACGCTGCAACAATCTATGTGTTTCTATTTCCTTATTGTGTTGTGTTGGTTTTCGGTATTTTTGATATAAGACTCTAAGGATTGGTAATTCTGACCTTCACTAGTTTTCTTTGAGGATTGAGCTATTTTCTTCAGTTAACTACCTTATTTCGTCCCGTATTTTCCTTTACTGTCTTTATTTTATACTGCGTACAGGTTATAGTGTAAGTGACTCGCCTTAGCTACTTCATCGAGGTTAGGCTCGACACTTACAAAGTACATAGGATTAGTTGTACTCGTACTACACTCTGCACTTCTTATGCAGATTTTGGAGTGGTCCTAGTGGCGGTCATTAGCGTGCTCAATTTGGCTATCAGTATAGAGACTTAAGGTACAGCTGCTCGGCGTCCGCAGCCCCTAAAGTCCCCTTCTTTTTATTAGCTATGTATTTTCTCTCAGACAACTCTATATTTTATTCAGTCCTTTATTTGTACTATTCTAATAGCTCGTGCACTTGTAATATCGGATCTACAGTTGTATTAGATATTTCAGTTGATATGGTTTTTGCACTTTACTTTGGATTATTGTAGTTATTTCAGCTTCTTTCTTATCATTTAATCTTGGAATGACCCGAATTTTCCACCATCGGGATCGTGATGGAGCCTACTCTTGAAAGCTAGGCAAGCCGACAAATACAGTTTTATCACATTAATTATTAATCAGAACAGAATTAAATAATAGCTAAAGCCAAACAGAGATAAAGTACGAAAGTGTTATAACAATTCAAAAATTCTAACACATGACTACCCCAATGATCTGGTGTCACAATCCATGAACGTCTAAGAAATTCTACAAATACTGGTTCAAAAGAAGTACATCTGTGCTCAAAATAAAAAGAGACAGGTAATCTAAAACGGGAGAGGAGGGGGACTCCAGGGTCTGCGAACGCCAGTAGGTCAACCTTGGGTCTCCCGTGGACTGAAGGCAGCAACCTAAACTCTACTCACGAGGTCCGGCATCGAAATCTGCATAGAAAGTGTAGAGTGTAGTATCAGTACAACCGACCCCATGTATTGATAAGTGCCGAGCCTAACCTCGGCGAAGTAGTGACGAGGCTAGGACACTGTCACGACCCAAACCGATGGGCCGCGACGGGCACCCGACACCTTACTCAACCAAGCACCAACGTAATGTATCTTTCTTATCACATCATCATATACACGTGAAATACAAGCCTAATAAGCCAACATAATCATTTATAAACTCAAGACATAGGCCGACAAGGCCATACAATCTTTCACGTACACGACATATGTCTACAAGCCTCTAAGAATACATAAATGCCATAAGGGTCGGGACAGAGTCCCGCCATGCTAAACAATACACGTCTAAATAATACTAACCAAACGAGCAACTCCGAAGCAAATGGAGCGCACCAACATCTTTCGCTGAGCTGATAGCCTACTTGGAGGGCTCTCGACCTGTCTATCGGGACCTGCGGGCATGAAACGCAGCGTCCCCAGGCAAAAGGGACGTCAGTACAAATAATGTACTGAGTATGTAAGGAACATAAGTAAATACATGAGAGATATGGAAGACATATAGAGTACATGACTCAACCTGTAAGTTTGAATAACTTTGTAAATCATAAATTACTTTCAGCGTCATGCATATGCGTATGAATGTCATGTCGTGCATAGGTATATGTTTCATAACATCATCAGCCTCTGAGGGCATCCCATCATATCATATCGGCCACTGTGGGCAAAATCATCATCGTATACCAGCTGATCAGGTGGTGGTGCGTATATAACGCCATAACCTTTCCCATATCCCATATACATATATATACATACATATATACGCGTATATAATGCCGTTTGAATACATACATATATATGCGTATATAACGCCATTTGAATACATACCCATATATGCGTATATAACGCCGTTTGAATCATATTTCAGCCACTGTGGGCAACATCATCATCATATACCAGCTGATCAGGTGGTGGTGCGTATATAACGCCATAACCTTTTCCCGTATCCCATATACATATATTTACATATATATGCGTATATAACGCCATCTGGTCATGGGTCAATACACATGAACGCAATGCATGTAAAGTACGTAAATAAAATTATTCGGAATGTCATAAGACCATTTTGCCTCTTGAGCAATATCATAAAGTAACATCTTTTCAACTTTCGTATTTTTATGAGACCCATGAACAGATAATAAAATATTATGACACATGAAAATTAAATAACATAGATATTTCTATTACTTCTATGAGTAGAGTCACTTATGGAATTTGTGTATTTGCACGTTTTGTTCATATCGTATGGATCATGCAAAAAGAAAGAAGGGATAGCCTTAACATACCTGAGTTACTTGCTATAATAAAATCAGATTTTTGGAACCTCAGATCGCCATGGTACTTTGACAGCTTAACACCTTTTCGTTGATAATATCTTACAACAAGCCAGTGGTGGAAATACATCTCATAAAGAGGGACATGATTCCGTGCCTCATCAACTACTTCAGCATTAAAACTTTTGATAGCAATATGGACTTTTGGGAGAGCTATGTTGTAGTAAAATTTGTTACATACTAATCCAGGTTCCAACACAAACTTTGGTGATCGGAAAATAGACATTTTCACCTTTTTTCATTTCTTAGTCGAGCCTGCAAACTTGGGCTAATCGCTATTAGCAGTAGGACTGCTAGCACAAGCAGCTGACACTTTAATTTGCTCAAGATCCAAATTAGCTACTGCATTTTGCTCAACTTTTGTTGGAATTGTCTCTTGAAATTCTACACCCTTTGGATCCTCAACATAAACTAAGTATTCTTTTCCTAGCTCTCAAGAATAATTTGGTTCACAAATAATGGCTAGGAGGTAAAACACGCTTCTCGTCACGCTATCAATAATATAACCTTGAACTAGTCTTATCTCTGAATCAGACTAAAGATAAAGTTAGGAACCAAGTGAATCTATGGTACAATGCAATTGCATCAAATAAAAGCATGGCAGATGGACGGTCTAGAATCAAAATTTGGTGTCAGCCTCTTTATATTTATATAATTGCACAAAAAAAAGTGCAGAACTGCCAAGATGATTAGCAACAAAGAACATAAAAGGCCTCTTATTTTACTCGGTCCAGAAAGCCAAAGATTGCCACCTAATTAAAAGGGACTGTGAGTCATTTATTTAGTTTAGTGGCTTGGTGCCACATGGGATGTGATGGAAAAGTGTAATCTTTATCCAAAAAAAATGTCCACTTATTAGTTAACTGGGTAATGTCCTGTTACCCGGTAATCAACCAATTACCCGCATAATTGAGAATTATTTCCACTTACTTAAAATACTACTTTCTTTACATATACCTTATACACCTTACTATCATGGTCATGTAGTACCTTGTATGGCACTAGTCCATAAATGACGGGTATTTTAGCTCGGGCCGTATTTTATCCCAAAATGCCAAACTTTGACAAAATTCGTTTTCTTAGACTTGCTTCCCCTTTCACCTTCATGAATTTACTAATCACTTATAATTCTTATAGTCCCCAAATAATATTTTCCTTGGACTGATGTCAATTACTTTACGACAAATTCAACGTACATTACTACAGGGTGCAACATCGTTGTAACTTATTACTGCAAAGCGTAACATCAACGTAATGTAATATTGCCGGCATAACATTGTCGTAATATAATACTGCCGAACGTAATATCGACGTAATATTGCGGGGCGTAACAGACACGACAGCAATATGTAAGCCTGTACAGTTAAATCATATACGAGAAAGTAATAACAACAGAAATTTAACAAAATATAACGGGAAGGGGAAACATGTTGAGGGGAATATCAAATTCTGACAGTAATACAATAAAAAAGAAAAATGAACATCAGGCTTTGAAGCCACAGAAGTAATAACATAGTAACATGTGCACGACATCACCCTTCATGCTTTTACTCTCGTCCTCACCATAAGAAACAACAGGAACGACACCTCATCACCCTTCGTGTATTAACTCTCTCATAATTATTACACGACATCACTCTTCGTGCATTAACACTCACAGAATATGGAACGACATTACCCTTCGTGCATTAACACTCACAGAATATGGCACGACATCACCCTTTATGTATTAACACTCACTCACAATATCGTGCACGACATCACCCTTCATGCTTTACACTCTTCCTTACCCAAACAATAGAAACAATAACATCCCGGTAAGGGAATCAACTATAACCAATCTCGTTTCAACAGTTAAATTCATAATATGCGTATCAAATTGAGTCAATACTCAACAATTACCCAACAACAAGAAAGCATAACAAGACTTGTTCAACAAGAAGAATAACCAGCTTAAGCATGAACAATACATGATAAGAGACACAATGGTCACAAGTTTAAGACTCACTTTCATGCTATGACCCAACAACAATGTATAGATACTCGTCACCATACCTATACGTCGTGCTCAACAATTAAACACGTAGAAAATAAGGTAACAATACCTAATCCCTCAAGCTAAGGTTAGCCACAACACTTACCTCGATTCTACGACCACAATCAAACCTCAATTACCACTTTACCTCTCAATTCCACCTCCAATTCGCTTGTATCTAATCATAATTAACTTAATAACATCAATAAATGCTGAAGAACTCAATTTCAATGCTTAATTATAGGTTTACCAACATTTTCCCCAAAAGTCAAAAACTGACCCCGGGCTCGCTTGGTCAAAACTCGATGTTCGGACCAAAACCCGATTACCCATTCACTCCCTAGCCCTGATATGCGATTGGTTTTGGAATTCGACCTCAATTTGAGGTATAAATCCCCAAATTTTGAAATTCCCAAATTTCACCCAATAACACACAATTTCCCATGGAAATCCCTAGATTTTGTGATGAAATCTTGTAAAAAGATGAAGTAGATTGAAAGAAATGAGTTAGAAATTGTTTACCTATGATTTGGGGAAAAACTAATCTTTAGAAAATCGCCTCTTCAAGTTTAGGGTTTGAAACTTTGAGAAATGAGTTGAAAATCCCGTCCAAAACTCTTTTGAACAGTTGCAGATATCACATTTACGATCAGAGGTTCGCAAATGCGAACTCCACAAATGCGAATATTTCATTGCAAATGTGAAGAATGTCCAGGACCTGCCTTCATCGCAAATGCGAACACTTGTTCGCAAATGTGACTTGTTCACATCGCAAATGCGATCCTGAGCTTCGCAATTGCGAAGGTTGCCTCCCAGCCTCACTGATTACAAATGCGATCTTTCTTCGCAAATGCGAAGCCTGTAGACCTAAAACATACCAACAGTTTTCTTAAGTCTCAAAACACTCCGTGGCCTATCCAAAACTCACCCGAGCCCTCGGGTCTCCAAACCAAACATGCACACAAGTCTAAAAATATCATACGGACTTGCTCGCGTGATCAAATCATCAAAATAACATCTAGAACTATAAATTCAACACCAAAACTCATGAAATTCTCAAGATAGTTCAAAATTTCTATTTTCTCAGCCAAGGGTCCGAATTACATCAAATCTCTTCCGTTTTTCGTCAAATTTCACAGATAAGGTCTAAATACTATAACGGACATGTACCAGGATCCGAAACAAAAATACGGGCCCGATACCAACAAGATCAAATCTTATTAAATTTCCAAAAACTATTATATTTTCAATTAAACAATTTTCTTCAAAAATTTATTTCTCGGGCTAGGGACCTTAGAATTCGATTCCGAGCATACACTCAAGTCCCATATTTTACTACGGACCCTCCAGGACCGTCGGAACACGGGTCTGGGTCCGTTTACCCAAATTGTTGACCGAAGTTAACTAAAATCATTTTTTTAAGCCAAAATCATTATTTCATAAATTTTTCACACAAAAGCTTTCCGATATCGCGCCCAGACTGCGCATGCAAATCGAGGTGAGATAAAAGGAAGTTTTCAAGGCCTCAGAACATGGAAACAGATTCTAAAATAAAAGATGACCTTTTGGATTATTACATTCTCCACCTCCAAAACAACCGTTCATCCTCGAACGGACATAGAAAAGTATCTAAGTCGGTGAAAAGATGGGGATATTGGCTCCGCATGTCGGACTCGGACTCCCAGGTAGCTGCCTCAACAAGCTGACCTCTCCACTGCACACGAACTGACGGATAACTCTTCGATCTCAACTAACAAACCTACTGGTCTAGAATAGCTACCAGCTCATCCTCGTAGGTCAAATCCTTATCCAACTGGACAGTGCTGAAGTCTAACATGTGGGATGAATCATCGTGATACTTCTGAAGCATGGACACATGAAACACTGGATGTATAGCTAATAAACCCGATGGCAACGCGAGTATGTAAGCCACCTCTCCTACTCGATCAAGGATCTCAAAAGGCACGATGAACCTAAGGCTTAGATTGCCCTTCTTCACAAATCTCATCACACCTTTCATGGGCGATACCCGAAGCAACACTCGCTCTTCGACCATAAATTCCACATCACAAACCTTACGGTCGGCATAACTCTTTTGCCTAGATTGAGCTGTACGGAGTCTATCCTAAATGATCTTAACCTTATCTAAGGCATCCTGAACTAATTCTGTACCCAATAACTGAGCCTATCCAGTCTCAAACCATTTGATCGGCGGTCGACGCCGTCTACCATATAATGCCTTATAGGGAGCCATCTAGATGGTCGACTGATAACTGATAACTGTTGTTGTAGACTGATAACTGATAACTGATCCCAATAACCTCCAAAGTCAATAACACAGGCGCAGAGCATATCCTCCAAAATCTAAATAGTACACTCAGACTGTCCGTCCATCTGAGGATGAAATGCTGTGCTCAACTTGACCTACGTACCCAACTCACGCTGAACTGCCCTCTAGAAATGTGTGGTAAACTGCGTATCTCATTGGGAAATGATGGACACGGGCACACCATGAATATAAATGATCTTACGGATATAGATCTCTGCCAACCACTCCAAAGAATCGGAAACTATCGTAGGAATGAAATGCACTGACTTAGTCAGCCTATCCACAATAACCCATACTGCGTCGAACTTCCTTTGAGTCTGTGGGAGTCCAACGATGAACTCCATAGTGAAACACTCCCACTTATACTCAGGAATCTCAATCTTCTGAAGCAAACCACCAAGTCTCTAATGCTCGTACTTTACCTGCTAACAATTCAAACACCAAGCTACGTATGCAATAATATCCTTCTTCATCCTCCTGCACCAATAATGTTGCCGTAAATCCTGATACATCTTAGCGGCTCCACAATGAATAGAATACTGGGAGCTATGGACCTCCTCCAGAATCAACTCACGAAGCCCGTCCACATTAGGCACACAAACACGACCCTGCATCCTCAAAACTCCATCATCTCCAACTGTAACCTGCTTGGCACCACTGTGCCGTATCGTGTCCCTAAGGATAAGAAAATGAGGGTCATCATACATACTGTTGATCTCTGATACACTCAAATAATGAAGACCGAGCGACTGTGCAAGCCAAAACACGACTGGGCTCAGAAACATCTAACCTCACGAACAGATTGGCTAAGGCCTGAACATCCAAAGCAAGCGGTCTCTCACTGACTGGAATATACGCAAAGCTGCCCATACTGGCCGACTTCCTACTCAAAGCATCGACCATCACATTGGCCTTCCCAAGATGATACAAGATGGTGATATCATAGTCTTTCAATAGCTCCAACCACCTCCTCTACCTCAAATTTAGCTCCTTCTTCTTGAACAAATACTGCAGACTTTTGTGATTCGTGAACACCTCACATGACACGCCATATAAATAATGCCTCCAAATCTTCAGTGCGTGAACAATGGCTGCTAGCTCCAAATCATGAATTGGATAATTCTTCTCATGAATCTTTAAATGTCGCGAAGCATATAAAATAACCTTGCCATTCTACATCAACACCGCACCAAGCCCAATACGAGATGCGTCACAATATACTATATATGGCCCTGAACCTTTGGGCAATACCAACACCAGCGCCGTGGTCAAAGCTGTCTTGAGCTTCTGAAAGCTCGCCTCACACTCGTCCGACTACCTGAACTAGGCACCCTTCTGGGTCAACCTAGTCATTAGGGCTGCTATGGATGAAAACCCCTCCAGAAACCGATGGTAATAGACTGCCAAACCCAAGAAACTCCAGATATTTATAGCTGATGTGGGTCTAGTCCCGTCCATGACTGCCTCGATCTTCTTAGGATCCAACTGAATACCCTTTGCTGATACAATGTGACCGAAGAATGCAACTAAACTCAACCAAAATTCACACTTCGAAAACTTAGCATACAACTGGCTGTCTCTTATAGTCTGAAGAACGACTCGAAGATGCTGCTCATGCTCCTCTTAGCTGCGGGAGTAGATCAAGATATCATCAATGAAAACAATCATAAAGGAATCTAGATAGGGCTTGAACACTCGGTTCATCAAATCCATAAAGGCTACCGAGGCATTTGTAAACCCAAATGACATCACTAGAAACTTATAATGCCCGTACCAAGTGCGAAAAGCTGTCTTAGGGACATCAGATGCCCTAATCCTTAACTGATGGTAGCCAGACCTCAAATCAATTTTCGAAAGCACCTTGGCACCCTGAAGCTGATCAAATAAATCATCAATCCTCGGCAATGGATACTTGTTCTTGATGGTTACTTTGTTTAACTGCCGATAGTCGATGCACATCCTCATCGACCTATCCTTTTTCTTAACAAACAACACCGACGCACCCCAGGGAGAGACACTAGGTCTAATAATGCTGTTATCCAGCAAATCTTGCAATTGTTCCTTCAATTCTTTCAACTCTAGCGGGGCCATGCGGTATGGCAGAATGGAAATGGGCTGAGTGCCCGGAGCCACATCAATGCAAAAGTCAATCTCCCTGTCGGGTGGCATCCCCGATAGGTCAGCAGGAAATATCTTTGGAAACTCACGAACAACTAGTACGGAATCCATGGAAGGAACCTCTACACTGGAATCTCGAACATAAACCAAACACCTTTTCTCGACCATACGCCAAGCCTTCATATAAGAAATGAGCCTACTGGTAGAATGACCAGGAGTCCCTCTCCACTCCAATCAAGGTATCCCCGGCAAGGCTAAGGTCACGGTCTTGGCGTGACAGTCCAATATGGCATGATAAGGTGACAACCAATCCATCCTCAAAATGACATCAAAATTAACCATATCAAGAAGTAGGACATCTACACGGGTCTGAAGACCGCCAATAATAACCACACACGAGTGATAGACACGATATACGATAATAGAATCACCCAATGGTGTGGACACATATACAGGAACACTCAAAGAATCATGAGGCACAACCAAATACGTAGCAAAATAAGATGACACATAGGAGTATGTAGACCATGGATCAAATAGAACTGAAGTATCTCTACTGCAAACTAAAATCGTACCTATGTTAATGGCATCAGATGCCTCAGCCTCAGGCATGGATGGGAAAGTATAACATCAGGGTTGGGCCCCACCACTCTAAACTATATCACTGGGATGGCCTCCTGCTAGTTGGCCTCCACCTCTAGCGGCCTGACCTCCACCTCTAATACCTCGACCTCCATCTCTAGCTGCCTGACCCCTACCTCTAGCTGGTTGAGCGGGCAATAAAACACCCGGTGCTAGAACCACGACACGAGAACCGTGATACTGAGAACTCGATGCTCGAGGGCAAAATCTAGCAATGTGCCTCAGATCGCCACAAGTATAACAAGTCCATGGCTGGTGGGACTGTTGATCCTGACGGCCTGAGTAACTACCCTGAAAACTTTGGAGCAGAGGTGCACTGATAGAAGCTGGTGATGCGCTATAGGGTAGCTGATTAGAATACTGCATATGTGAACCACGACCATCTGAAGCACCATGAGAAGCCTGAAGTGCTGAATGAAATGGACTGGGAGGATGGTCCCTACCAAAAGAATCCCTGTCTCTAGACGAGGGACTACTGAACCACCAAAATGATGAGGCCTCTTGTCAGACCCCTGACCACTCCCCTGAGCTAGAACCATCTCAACTCGCCCGGCCACATTGGCCGCATCCTGGAAAGAAATCTTGCTCCCTATCTCCTTAGCCATCTGCAATCCTATAGGCTAAGTAAGTCCTTCAATGAACCTCCTCACCCCCCCTCTATCTCTCTCTCTCGGTGTGGAGTATAAGAAGAGCATGGAGAGACAAATAACCAAACCTAGTCTTGTACTGGGTGACAATCATAAAACCTTGCTGAAGATGCTCGAACCGCCTATGATAGTCCTCTCTCTGAGTGATAGGAAGGAACTTCTCGATAAATAGCTGAGAGAACTGATCCCAAGTCAATGCAGGCGACCCAGCTGGTCTGGTCAACACAAAATAATTCCACCATCTCTTGGCGGACCCTATCATTTAGAATACAACAAAGTTGACCTCATTGGTCTCTATTATCCCATATTCCGCAATACCTTATGGTAGCGATCAAGATAATCCTGGGGGTCCTCAGATGCTGCCCCACTGTAATGAACCAGGAAAAGCTTGGTGAACTTGTCTAACCTCAACAAAGCCTCAGAAGACATAATGATCCACCAACGGCCTGTGCAGCAACAACTGCCTGAGCTACTACCATTGCCTGAGCTACTAGAGTCTAGAACTGAGGAGCCATCTGCTCCGGGGTCTGGGTAGCGGGAGTCTGAGCTCCTCCCCCAGCCTGAGAGACGGCTGGTGCTACAGGGAATGTGCTAGTCTGAGCTATGCTTTCCATAAGGCCCACTAGACGGACCAAAGCATCTTGAAGTACTGGGGTAGCGATGAACCCCTCGGGAACCTGAGCTGGCCCTGCTGGAACGGTCTAATACGGAACCTCATCATCAAACTCCACGTGAGGCTCCGCTGCTGGTGCTGCTGCTTGAGCTCTAGACTGAGCCCTGCCCCTGACTCGGCCTGTAGCACGATCTCGACGTCATTCTCTGCCCCTCGTAGGAGCCCCCACTGGGGGCTCAGGGTGCTGATCAGCTGATGAAGCGATACGTGTTCTCTCTATCTGCGAAAAAATATAGTAGAAGTTTAATTAACATTGAGAAGTCAAATTGCACAACATAGAAGAATATATGTGAAGTTATTCCTAAACTCTGTAGCCTCTAGGGGATAAGCACAGACGTCTCCGTACCGATCCTTCAGACTCTACATAGCTTGTTCGTGAATTGTGAGACCTAGGCAATCTAGTGCTCTGATACCAACTTGTCACGACTCAGATTTCCCACCGTCGAGATCGTGATGGCGCGTATTCTTGAAAGCGAGGCAAGCCGACAAATACAGTTTTATCACATTAATTATTAACCAGAACAGAAGAATAATAGCTAAAGCCAAATAGAGATAAAGTGCGGAAGTGTTATATCAGTTCAACAATTCTAATACATGACTACCCCAATGATCTGGTGTCACAATCCAAGAATGTCTAAAAATTCTAGAAATACTGGTTCAAAAGAAGTACATTTGTGCTCAAAATAGAAAGAGATAGGTAATCCAAAATGGGGGAGGAGGGGGACTCCAGGGTCTGCGAATGCCAGCAGACCTACCTTGGGTCTCATGTGGACTGAAGGTAGCAACCCAAACTCTACTTACGGGTCCGGCATCGAAATTTGCACAGAAAGTGCAGAGTCTAGTATCAGTACAACCGACCCCATGTACTGGTAAGTGCCGAGCCTAACCTCGGCGAAGTAGTGATGAGGCTAGGATACGACAACAATATGTAAACCTGTGTAGTTAAATCATATACGAGAAAGTAATAACAACAGAAATTTAACAAAACATAACAGGAAGTGGAAACATGCTGAGAGGAATACCAAATTCTGACAGTAATACAGTAAAGAAGCAAAATGAACATCAGGCTTTGAAATAGAAGTAATAACATACTAACATGTGCACTACATCACCCTTTGTGCTTTTACTCTCGTCCTCACCATAAGAAATAACAGGAACGACATGACATCACCCTTCGTGCATTAACTCTCTCATAATCATGACACGACAATAACAATCACAAAATATGGTATGGCATCACCCTTCGTGCATTAACACTCACAGAATATGTCATGGCATCACCCTTCGTGCATTAACACTCAGTCACAAAATCGTACACGGCATCACCCTTCGTACTTTAAACTCTTCGCCATCCAAACAATTGAAACAATAACATCCCGACAAGGGAATCAACTATAACCCATCTCGTTTCAACAGTTAAATTCACAATATATGTCTCAACTTGAGTCAATACTCAACAATTACCCAATAACAAGAAAACATAATAAGACTTGTTCAACATGAAGAATAACCAGCTTAAGCATGAACAATACATGATAAAAGACACAATGGTCACACGTTTAAGACAACAACATATAGATACTCATCACCACACCTACTGTCACGACCCAAACCGAAGGGCCGCGACGGGCACCCGATGTGTTACTCAACCGAGTACCAACGTAACATATCTTTCTTATCATGTTATCATGAGTAAATGAGCCAGAAAACCCTTCATGAGATAACAAGAATAAAACATAAGGGAATACTCAACATATGAAGACCCAACATGATATACATACTAATATATGTGACATACGGGCCTATAAGGCCGACATGACCATTAGTAAACTCGAAACATAGGCCGAAAAGGCCATACAATTATCCATACACCTGACATATGTCTACAAGCCTCTAAGAGTACATAAAATCATAAAGGTTGGGACAGGGCCCCGCCATATCAATCAATACATATCCAAAGCATACTGACCAAATAGGCAACTCCGGAGCAAGTGAAGTGCACCAACACCTTCGCTGAGCTGATAGCCTACTAGGAGGACTGTCAACCTATCAATCAGGACCTGCGGGAATGAAACGCAGTATCCCCAGGCAAAAGGGACGTCAGTACGAATAAAGTACCGAGTATGTTAGGCAGGAAAGCATAAACAAGAACAGTAATGTAAAGAGAGAGATAGAGGAAATACAACCTGTAACATCTGAGTGCCTCTAGGGGCTATGATATGAAATGCATAATACATATATATACATAAACCTTTTAAAACATTCGCCTCTGTGGTCATCATCATCATCATATCATACCCGGCCTCAAAGAGGACTCGGTAAAAGCGTACCCAACCATCATAATGTTCGGTAGAATCGTACCCGGCCACGTGGAGCTCGGTAAATCCAACTGATTAGTGGTTGCACAATAGGTTCCATACCCGGCCTACTATAGCGTAGCTCGGTAGAGTAAAATAGATACATATATATAATGCATGCTCGACTCATGGAATCACGTTCTAACCCTTTCGGAGTGATGTAAGGTCATTGCACCTTCGATTAACATTATGGACATCCCTACCATCAATATGAACCTTAGTGGGATTTAAGGATCATACACACTTGTTTAGAATAACTTTATAAGGAAAGAACAACATGGACAACCTTAGTTTCTAGGAGTAGATCCGTTATGAATTAGCGTACCGTTTATGTTCATGTCACTTTAGATCATGCCAAAAGAAAGAAGTAAGTGCCTTAACATACCTTAAACCCATTGAGTCCTTAATCACTTCCAAGCAACTCTTCAAACAAGTCAACTCAATCTATCATAGTATAAGGAGATTCAAAATCAGTGCTGAGCAAAGGCTAAGTCTATAACTTAAGCTAGTAGCTCGTTTACGTAAATTTTGGCAGCATCTCCCTTGTAACAAGGGCCTCCTCCAATACCATATACAAACAACAATGACCAAATCAATCCATCAATACATAATTATCAATATCAAGACACCATATAACAACAACAAGTCACAACTACATTACGACGAGCGGCAAGCTCTGATTGGAATCCGTATACCAATTATCAATCCTTATAGACTTCTTACTTCAACATAAAAGTATAATTAACATGATAATGAAGTTATTAATCAATGATTCTAGCCTTAAACCATATATTTATAACAACAAAACTAATCCACAACTTTAATTATCCTCAATTAGCAACTTTATTCACTAGTTCATGTCTAGCCCATCCATTTAACTTAATCAACATCAGGATAACCTTAGGCACAAGTAAGAACACAATATAAATAACTCCTACAATAACTTCAAGTCAAAATCCAAGTTATATTCAGTTTACAACAACCCTCAATAGCAATACAACACCATAGAAGTGACTTCAACTAACCCAAGTATTATCTTGTAGTTTATCATCCTAACAACTTAACCAACATACAAGAAAGATTAAGCACAATTAGTAGGCTATTATACTCACCTTAGACAGCAGCAACAACTTGGAATTTCATCCAAATACAGCCCACAACAATCCTCAATGACAACACAACCTCAAAGAGGTGTTGTTTTTCACTAGAACTAAGTTTTGATGTTGAAATATGGTGTAATCACTTTGGAATCACTTCAAAACCTTGTGGTATATGTTTAAGAGGGTTAGGGGAAGTTTGGGGACGAATCGTAGCTGAAATATGAGCAAAAATAGGCGTTCAAATTGTTTATAAATTGAAGTAGGTCAACCACCGCCTAAGTGGGTCCCATTGGGAGCTGCTTGCGTGGTCTCGCAAAATTACAAATATCTCTCTACTCCGATGTCGTATTGACAAACGGTTTAATAAGTTAAAAACTAGATTCGTAGATCTTCAATTTGGTAGGTAGAACACCCCATGATTCCAAGTATATTTGGAGAAATTCTCAGATATATTTGACCTAAATTTCAGCAAATTTATGAATGTAACTTGTGATGACCTTTGCCAACTCTTGTTCCACAACTTGCTTGCCTTCAAAATGTAGAAAATGATTATCATGAGACTAAAATAACTTATAGAATAACCTCATTATCATGTTAAGAACCGTAGTCTCACCCCAAAGTACATGTTATAACATTCCAAACTTGTCGACTTTTGACGAAACTTATTTTCTTCAATTGGTTTAGCTTCTAAGATTTCCAACCCTCTTGGTACTCGTTATTCATGATCTTAAATATTTGTAACCTCCAAGGTAACATGATTAACTTACTTTATTTGCTTCCAAATATAATCTCATTTCCGAGCTTACATCAATGACTTACGACGTACTCTCACGTATGAAAACTTGGGGTGTAACATCTTTCCCCCTTTGGAACATTCGTCCTCGAATGTTGATTGATGCGCTTATCAGTTTCCTAAACTATAGCTTTTACAAATATTTTAATGCTTATCTTTCCATCTAAGCCACTATTTTGTGAATAAATCCAAACGCTTGGGCATTCCCCCCTTTTAGGCCTCTTTGTCACGCCATGACATATGGTCGGAATTCTTCCAACATCGTAACATTTGCTACCTTGTGTCATGCAGTATGTATGACTGTGTCCTTGTATGAGTGCCTAAAGACTCGTATTCTCTTTTTCCTCCATCTTTTAGCCAATCTCTAAGCCTCACTTTATGAACATATACAGAATTATGACAAGCTGTCCCTCTAGGCATCTATAGGTGTACTGATGTCTTTCGCTTGGTACTTTATCGAACTTAAGACTATTTCTATCTCTTGTTTCATAGCCTTGTATATCTATCCTTATGGATTTACTACATCTAGGTAGGTTATACTATACCATAAAACTTACTTCGGTTTATTATTACCGAGGTTTGCTACCCAACTCCAGGTTACTCTCTCGCTGCTTATCCTATATGTATAAATCTAAGTCCTTTAGTGCTTCCTCATTATTATTCATCTAAGAATAACAAACAAATCTCATCTCGAACTTTGGAACTTGTACCCATCTATTGTTTATTCACCTTAATGTTGATCTTTAATCTATCACTGATAACTTGCAACTTCTTACGTAATACACTGTCACTAGGGCTCACATCTTATCGGGGAACATATGAAGTGATTTTACTGATCCATCTAGGGATAATACTATACTTCAATAACTGTATTTCATTGTATCCCAACACGATTCATCTTATGGGGGTATTCTAATCCCGTGCAATTAATGAAATCCCTTTCTCGTTAAATTATTACTCAATCAAAGGCCTAAGCATCATCCTCTTATCTATCACAATTACACCCTTATTCTACTGCCAGGGCAATATTCCATCTCTTCTAAATGCACCTAGTCTTAGACTCCTCTGTGTTCATTTAGGCTGTATCGAGCTTTTTATTACATATGAAAATCATCAGCTCCCTTGTTTTGATGGGTTTAATCCCGAGGACATACATATTCTCGTCACCTTCTCACTCACCTTTTCATATCCTTACTCCTATCTACCTAAAACCTTGTTGCTCTACAATACTTTACCTTAGGACCTACACCGATCTATTTATACTACTCGCAACCTTCCTTTAACTTGCTAGCACCATAAATTTCCTTTCGTGCCTTCTCAGTTGTCCTTAAATGTAAGCAATTACTTTTGCTGGTCGTTCTATCACTTGTTGCATGAATACTTGGCTTGTCTTTTTGCCCACGAATACTATAATTTCCTGTACCTCATATGATCTCAAACATCACCTTTGATGGCTTTTTTTTACCATTCATTAGCCATGATAGGTGCCACTTTCTTATGGAGTGTATACAATATTGTAGTGAGACTGTTGTTACAGGATCATTTACTCTTTAGCTCACTATGCTTAGGTGGAAACCTTCTTCCTTATTTCCTCAGCTAGTCTTTCATTGTAGTACTTAGGGAGACCTTCTGGCTCTTGTAAAGTTGCGAGCTTGATATATCGTACACCCGAAGGTAATTTGCATTATTCTTACTCGCCTATAATAACCCTTAGTTACATAAATTTATGCGTTTGTGCTCGTAGGGTTACTTCTAAGCTCAAATTTTTATTGTTTCCTTAGTGGCACTCTCTCTTATTTTCATAAACCTTAAAAATGGTACCTTTAACTGCCTCAACTCCTATCTGAATTTTTTTTCAAATGATTGTGATGTCGTATCTGCGAGACTGAATTCACTATGCTGAGATTCACTACATTTATCTTGCATGATCTATTGATTTATCTGTGACCTCTTGTCTAGCCATAACTGGGCTCTTCCTGAATCAATTACTAATTACTCGTTGGTCCATTCTCATATATATATATATATATATATATATATATATATATATATATATATATATATATATATTCTGCATAATCCCTCTTGGGATATATCCTTTGTCTTAACTTATCTCTCGCCACTAGCTCCTGATATATCAAGTGTCCATTCACACTTATTTATCAATAACATACTGGCCGGAAACTTTTACTGCCTCTTTCCAGTGTCGTGCTTGTATAATGTTCTGGAGTCGCAACATATCTACAGGAACTGAATAAATGCAACATCATCCCTTTCTCCTTTTTACCACATTCTTTCTTTACCATTCCATAGTTAACTGAACCGTTTAACTCCGACTTAATATCATATCACACCATATTCCCCCCTTTAGGGGAGTACTAAGATTTAGTACTACGACGATCTACCTGTAGTTGTTTTACCTTTTCATATTTGGCATCTTTTCACATTATCAATGAAACTTAATCACCTTATGGTAACCTTCTGTACTAGGGATAACTAAATTTCTTACGCACGAAGGTGACACCTACGGTAACTGGCACACTTAGTCCCTTAAGATTAACTCTGCTCAGAGTGCTTGCTTTAGGTAAGCGACTTCCTAAATGGACTTTAAAGGTTATTCGTCTGTTGTCTATTCTATTATTGTTGGAGCACGATTTTTGAAATTCTCACGATGTCGACCACTATCAAATACTCCGGTCCCTAATTCATGTTCTGTTTTATCTTGTTCACCAGCCCATACTGATTTTTATTACTCTGGGGTCTAACCTTTCCTCCTGGTAATCACGTTGAAGTCACCATCTCATTTCTCGAAATAAGAATATGACTTTATGGCTTATACTCTTTTATTGCCTTAAGGCTTGTCACCTCTTGTATTTTCCTTCACTTGACTATAGACTCTGTCATCGTGTCATATTTTGATTTACTGTTATCACCCATATATCACATCTTACTCATGATGCTTCATTTATTTTCTTCTTATTCTCCGGATAATATTTTTTTGTCTATCACTTTATTTTGAAAACTTCAACAAAAAGTTATTTCCCTATAAGCTCCCCTAACTTCATCTCACAGGCTCGTGGGAATGCCTATCATTCTTCTTTCTTCTTTTTTTTTACTCGGGGCTAGAGTCATACTAAGGTAAATATTTGTCCCTTCTAGGATCCCACTGCCTATCTTCTGAAATTTCTGAATATTCCAGTATTCGTATCTGATTGTACTACTCTAGAGTTCACCATCTGGGTGTCTTAGAAGGATATCTTTTACCACATTTGTACCATCTTTCGGAAACATTGGTTAATGATAACAACCTATCCACAATTTTTGGGTTACTCTAACTCCAACTGGATCCTGATATCCCATCTTTCTCTTAAATAATATCTGTTAGCTCCCATAGAACATAACTGAGATGGGTGTGGCCAATTGTACTTACCTCTGTCATTGATGAAGGTACCAAAATGCTTATATTTCTCTGCCTGATTTGAAAATATTGATAATCTTCATTATCTGGGTGCCTCGTACCCCTCTTCACCTTACTTCTTTTACTTGTTAAAACTTGTATCTAGCTTCTGAATTCCTCATAGATTTTCACCATATTCGTGAATAGATATCCGTGCCTTAAGGCTCCTTATTAAGAAGCATACACATCTTAGTACACACATGATCTGTTGAAGACCTCATATTTACTCATCATAAGCATGATGTGAAATCGAGTTCCTCTGACTCAACTCTTCCACATCCACATGCAATCTCTTACCAACTGTCTTTGTGGATGTAGGTATCGTTGTATTACGACTAAAGTCGAATTTAGGAGTTTGAATTCTTACAACTGAGCTCTACTGCACGATCTAGAGTAAGAAGAAAGAGTGACAGACCTAAATGCCCTGTAGCCTCCTGCTTATAAGTGTGGTGCACAACACACCCATAAACAAGACTCTACTAGACACGGCTTGTAGACTCCCTAGGACAGAACTGCTCTGATACCACTTCTGTCACGACCCAAACCGAAGGGCCGCGACGGGCACCCGGTGCCTTACTCAACCGAGTACCAACGTAACATATCTTTCTTATCATGTTATCATGAGTAAATGAGCTAGAAAACTCGTCCTGAGATAACAAGAATAAAACATAAGGGAATAGTCAACATATGAAGACCCAACATGATATACAAACTAATATATGTGACATACGGGCCTATAAGGCCGACATGACCATTAGTAAACTCGAAACATAGGCCGACAAGGCCATACAATTATCCATACACCTGACATATGTCTACAAGCCTCTAAGAGTACATAAAATCATAAAGGTCGGGACAGGGCCCCGCCATATCAATCAATACATATCCAAAGCATACTGACCAAATAGGCAACTCCGGAGCAAGTGGAGTGCACCAACACCTTCGCTGAGCTGATAGCCTACTAGGAGGACTGTCAACCTATCAATCGGGACCTGCGGGCATGAAATGCAGCGTCCCCAGGCAAAAGGGACGTCAGTACGAATAAAGTACCGAGTATGTTAGGCAGGAAAGCATAAACAAGAACAGTAATGTAAAGAGAGAGATAGAGGAGATACAACCTGTAACATCTGAGTGCCTCTAGGGGCTATGATATGAAATGCATAATACATATATATACATAAACTTTTTAAAACATTCGTCTCTGTGGGCATCATCATCATCATATTATACCCGGCCTCAAAGAGGACTCGGTAAAAATGTACCCGACCATCATAAGGTTCGGTAGAATCGTACCCGGCCACGTGGAGCTCGGTAAATCCAACTGATTAGTGGTTGCACAATAGGTTCCATACCCGGCCGACTATAGTGCGGCTCGGTAGAGTAAAATAGATACATATATATAATGCATGCTCGACTCATGGAATCACGTTCTAACCCTTTCGGAGTGATGTAAGGTCATTGCACCTTCGATTAACATTATGGACATCCCTACCATCAATATGAACCTTAGTGGGATTTAAGGATCATACACACTTGTTTAGAATAACTTTATAAGGAAAGAACAACATGGACAACCTTAGTTTCTAGGAGTAGATCCGTTATGAATTAGCGTACCGTTTATGTTCATGTCACTTTAGATCATGCCAAAAGAAAGAAGTAAGTGCCTTAACATACCTTTAAACCCGTTGAGTCCTTAATCACTTCCAAGCAACTCTTCAAACAAGTCAACTCAATCTATCATAGTATAAGGAGATTCAAAATCAGTGCTGAGCAAAGGCTAAGTCTATAACTTAAGCTAGTAGCTCGTTTACGTAAATTTTGGCAGCATCTCCCTTATAACAACGGCCTCCTCCAATATCATATACAAACAACAATGACCAGAGCAATCCATCAATACATAATTATCAATATCAAAACACCATATAACAACAACAAGTCACAACTACATTACGACGAGCGGCAAGCTCCGATTGGAATCCGTATACCCCTTATCAATCCTTATAGACTTCTTACTTCAACATAAAAGTATCATTAACATGATAATGAAGTCATTAATCAATGATTCCAGCCTTAAACCATATATTTATAACAACGAAAATAATCCACAACTTCAACTATCCTCAATTAGCAACTTTATTCACTAGTTCATGTCTAGCCCATCCATTTAACTTAATCAACATCAAGATAACCTTAGGCACAAGTAAGAACACAATATAAATACCTCCTACAGTAACTTCAAGTCAAAATCCAAGTTATATTCAGTTTACATCCCCCCTCAATAGCAATATAACACCATAGAAGTGACTTAAGCTAACCCAAGTATTATCTTGTAGTTTATCATCCTAACAACTTAACCAACATACAAGCAAGATTAAACACAATTAGTGGGCTGTTATACTCACCTTAGACAGCAGCAACAACTTGGAATTTCATCCAAATACAGCCCACAACAATCCTCAATGACAACACAACCTCAAAGAGGTGTTGTTTTTCACTAGAACTAAGTTTTGATGTTGAAATATGGTGTAATCACTTTGGAATCACTTCAAACCCTTGTGGTATATGTTTAGGAGGGTTAGGAGAAGTTTGGGGACGAATTTTAGCTGAAAAAGAGCAACAATAGGCGTTCAAATCGTTTATAAATTGAAGTAGGTCAACCACCGCCTAAGTGGGTTCCATTGGGAGCTGCTTGCGCGGTCTCGCGAAAACACGAATATCTCTCTACTCCGATGTCGTATTGACAAATAGTTTAATGAATTAGAAACTAAACTCGTAGATCTTCAATTTTGTATGTAGAACACCGCATGATTCCAAGTATATTTTGAAAAATTCTCAGATACATTTGACCTAAATTTCAGCAAATTTATGAATGTAACTTGTGATGACCTTTGCCAACTCTTGTTCCACAACTTGCTTGCCTTCAAAATGTAGAAAATGATTATCATACGACTAAAATAACTCATAGAATAACCTCATTATCATGTTAAGAACCCTAGTCTCACCCCAAAGTACATGTTATAACATTCCAAACTTGTCGACTTTTGACGAAACTTATTTTCTTCAATTGGTTTAGCTTCTAAGATTTCCAACCCTCTTGGTACTCGTTATTCATGATCTTAAATATTTGTAACCTCCAAGGTAACATGATTAACTTACTTTATTTGCTTCCAAATATAATCTCATTTCCGAGCTTACATCAATGACTTACGACGTACTCTCACGTATGAAAACTTGGGGTGTAACACCTACACGTCATACTCAACAACTAAACACGTAGCAAATAAGGCAACAACACCTAATCCCTCAAGCTAAGGTTAGCCACAACACTTACCTCGATTCTACGGCCACAATCAAACCTCAATTACTGCTTTACCTCTCGATTCCACCACCAATACGCTTGTATCTAGACATAATTAATTTAATAACATCAATAAATGCTAAAGAACTCAATTCAATACTTAATTATAGGTTTCCCACATTTTTCCCAAAAGTCAAAAATCGATCCCGGGCCCGCTTGGTCATAACTTGAAGTTCGGACTAAAACCTGATTACTCATTCACCCCGAGCCCGAATATGCAATTGGTTTTGGAATCCGACCTCAATTTGAGGTCTAAATTCCGAAATTTTGAAATTCCCAAATTTCACCCAAAAACACCCAATTTCCCATGAAAATTCCTAGATTTTGTGATGAAATCTTGTAAAACGATGAAGTAGATTGAAAGAAATGAGTTAGAAATTGTTTACTTATGATTTGGGGTTACTTTTTAGAAAATCGCCTCTTGATGTTTAGGGTTTGAAACTTTGAGAAATGAGTTGAAAATCCCGTCCAAAACTCTTTTTAACAGTTGCAGATATCGCATTTGCGATCAGGGGTTCGCAAATGCGAACAATTCATCGCAAATGCGAAGAATGTCCAGGACCTGCCTTCATCGCAAATGCAAACACTTGTTCGCAAATGCGACCTGTTCACATCGCAAATGCAATCTTGAGCTTCGCGGTTGGGAAGGTCCCCGCCCAGCCTCACTGATCGCAAATGCGATGCTCGCATTTGCGAACCAGGCTTCGCAAATGCGAAGCCTGCAGACCTGAAAGATACCAACAGATTTCTTAAGTCTCAAAACACGTCGTGGCATATCCAAAACTCATTCGATCCCTCAGGGCTCCAAATAAAACATGCACACAAGTCTAAAAACATCATACGGACTTGCTCGCGCGATCAAATCGTCAAAATAACATCTAGAACTGTGAATTCAACACCAAATTTATGAAATTCTCAAGATAGTTCAAAATTTCTATTTTATCAACCAAGGGTCCGAATTACATCAAATCTCTTCTGTTTTTTTTTTAATCAAATTTCACAGATAAGGTCTAAATACCATAACGGACCTGTACTGGACTCCGGAATCAAAATATGAGTCCGATACCAACAAGATCAAATCTTATTAAATTTACAAAAACTATTATATTTTTAGTTAAATAATTTTCTTCAAAAATTCATTTCTCGGGGTAGGGATCTCGGAATTCGATTCCGGGCATACGTGTCCCATATTTTACTACGGACCCTCCTGGACCGTCGGAACACGGGTCTGGGTCCGTTTATCCAAAATATTGATCGAAGTCAAGTAAAATTATTTTTTTAAGAAAATCATTATTTCTTAAATTTTTCACGCAAAAGCTTTTCGGTATCGCGCCCGGACTGCACACGCAAATCAAGGTAAGATAAAAAGAGGTTTTTAAGGCCTCAGAACACGAAAATGGATTTTAAAACAAAAGACGACCTTTTGGGTCATTACAAATCTAAACTGTTAAAAATGGATAAATTGTTCTAACATTGGCTTGCCTAGCACTTGAAATGTTAGGCGCCATCACGATCCCGAAGGTGGAAATTTCGGATTGTGATAATAGAAATCCTCAATAATTATTCAATATATTCACCTTAAATTATTTTTTAATTTTATAATTTTACCAGTTAAATAATAAGTTATCTTGTTTTCTTTTTAGTTTCAATAAAAACACATAACCCTTCAAGATTTAGGATGTAAGATTTTTTACGAAACACATAGTCTTTATTACAATTCTTTAAAGTTATATCAAATAACAAAAATTAAAAAATTGAATCTTATATCTTCTTAGTTTATCTCCCTAGTCCCTTCAAAGGTTTCAACGTCACCCGTGTAGTGAGCTTTTAGTTGTTGAGATACAAAATATTATGATTTACATAACTTTGTCAAATCAAAATATGCGTGAGGAAAGAAAATATTATTAAAACATAAAAATTTAAAAGGACGGAGAAATTACTATAAAAAGTTATTGAATTCACTAAGTGTGTGTACAACTTTACATATTAAAATAGACATTTTTACCCATGTAATTTATTTTAAAAGCCTAAATATGTGAACTTCCAACATAATTCAAATAAAAAAAAATTAATAAGCAAAAATTTAAATTAATTTTATATCTGAAATAATAATTAAATATTTTCACTATAAAAAATATTTTTAAAAGATAAAAAGGCAACCAACATTTCGTTTAGAGACTTATGATTTTATAATATAAATTTAGGTTGTACGATTTAGTATGATTAAATATGGTATCAAATAATAATTTTGGGTTCTTAATAGAACATGGATTAATTATCTTGTAAAGCAAGATTTTTTAAAATGATTATTTAATTATTTCATTTTAAAATAATTTTAATTAAACATTATATATATATATATATATATATTAATGTAGATATCATTATTTTAAAATTTTTAATTTAATATGTTATGTCCTCATATTTCAATTTCTTAATTACAAATCAATTGTATAGCGCGCATACCATTGTACAAAGGATGTATTTTCAAATTTTCAATTGGTATGCTTTGTATGAGATAAATATTTATTGATTTTAAATTCCTAAAGACGAACAATATTTCACTAATAATTTTCGTGCTTTAATATAGCATAGATATAGATATAGATATAAATGTTATCAAACACAAGAAAGAAAGGAAATAAATTTTGTAAGAAACTCTTTAGAATGTTTTCATGAACCTTGGATCAAATATCATGGCTTAAAATACAATCTCCAATGAGTTCTGGAAAGCGTAAAGATGTAATAAATTTATTATTCATGATAATACCATTATCCCACGAAGGCTTGTCAAACAAGTGTATCATTAATCTCTTTTCACAAGCACACGTTGGGGTAAGAAAAGTTCTTAGGGGACACTGTCTTAATATTAATTATTACTGTGATCTTATTCACTTTTTATTGAGCAAAATGAAGCCCTCACCTAATAACACACATAATTATACAACAGGAGTTTAATATGATTGCAATTTGGTTACAAGTCTCCTTCAATATTATGACTGTAATAATATGTATAAGCAGCACAGCAAATCAGTGTTGAAATAGTGGGCAGTCAAATGATTTTAATCATCTCCTTCTGATAATTTAATTTTCTCCCATTTCCTACGTGCAAAATGTCATAAGGCAGACGCAAGCAGAAGTACTTAAAGGTAAAGACAAAGAAAAATTAAGAATATTTGAGACTTTTAAGTTACAAACGGTGTGTATAGGATAAAATATATTATGTTAAGTGATCGCATGAGGGAGTGATACGTGGAGCCGAAAGTAGAGGATAGCTAAAACCGAAGGCAATTACTCCGTCTATTACCGGAAAGAATGGTGCTCATAAAGATGAAATAAGTGTCTGCCACCCGGTAGTATTTAATGAAGAATATTCTACAACATTTAGTACGCTGCCCGTTATAAAGAATTTGGCATTGATGCCCGCCGTTACACATTCTTCAATGACCCTTATAATTGACATTAAAGAAGGGCTTGATCCTAGAGACCTTGTTCCCTAGGTACGGCTATAAATAATGAACTCTATTATTATTGTAAAGGACACAAACTTTCTGGCAAACTTACGCTATAATCTATTTCAAAGCTTAATACAATTTTATCTTATTGCTCTTTGATCTTATTACTATTGTACCCGGACCTTGCTCCTGGAACTACTGTTTCCGCTAGTTTATCTCCATCTCAAGGCTAAGCACTGTATATTTGTTTAATTCTTCTATTATTTCAGAATCAAGTTAATTCACTTGTCTAGAAACCACGTATAAATTTAACGGTACAGTTTTACTAGTAAACACACTGTTTAATTTCCTTGTGGCGTCGTGTACCTGTAGTAGTTTAGAGTGTTCAATGCTATATAGTATCCATTAATACGAATACTATGTCATTCAGCTGGAGAGGTCTAATATGATGTCAGAAGTCAGAGGTGCTAATTTGGTTTCAAACAGACCAAATGAGAACGAAATACAAGAGCTAATTAATAATAGAGAGGATGGTTCCTTGCATGTATTACTTTACTACTACATATATATATGGTGAGATTGTTAGTAAAAAGATCACGAGAACTCAATTCTACAGAAAGAGAAGAAGTTGGTAAAGCATTTTCGTATTATGTCAAGGAGCTCAGTATCGGACAATTATGATTATGTGTATTTCTTCCATGTAAACTTTTGTCCAAGTGCTAATAAAAGTTAAAGGCCTACATGAGGCGGATTCAGAATTTGAAGTTTATGGGTTTTTATTATAATTTTAAATCAATATATAATAATAATTGAGTTTACAATTAGATATTTATAAATATTTAGTGAAATTTTTAATAAAAATACAACGTCTATGTAAAAGTTACTGAGTTCTCGGAAAGACAGTAACAACAATCTAGGTCTGTCGCTGCCTACATTAGTGCGGTAGGATTTAAGGTGTATGAAGTTACAAACGTAGATCTCACTTTGTAATTATTGAGATCAGTTAATGCTTACTAATTACTTTAGTCCAATTCATTTGATTATTAATAGCCTTGGAGGTAAAATAATAGCAAACGCAGTAGATATTAACTACCCAAAAGAAAAACAAAAAGTGAAAATCATCTTTCTCCTTCTATTTGCATAACAAGTAAAACTATCCTCCAAAGTTTAAACTATAGATGGTTGGGAAGCGTGTCAGGCTAATAGAAGGGAAAAATATTTTAAAAAAAAAGCAATAAATTGTACAAGACAAGATTTATGTGGTTCGATAATTTTTGTCTGCTCTACGCCCATACAAAGAATAACTCTTTATTAATTGAAGAGAAAGAAAAAAATTGATGGATGATATGCAAATGAAAATGCAGACCCCTTTTATAGGCATTTGAATGCCCTACCGACGTAAGCACTTACGTCATAAGAAAAGAATTCAAAGATAAATTTTTCCACCTATCATTTTTTTTTTCTCTCTTTGACTTTTCTTTCTTTTGCTTTGTCTACTTTTCTTTCTTTCATAATAACAGGTTTGCTCCTATAAATCTCCCCCTCAAAGCTATGTTACATCAAGAAGGAAATTAATTTTTTTTTCTATTCTCTGGTGGAGCCTTCAAGCTATCAGTCTTGAAGGCTAACTAAGGCAGTGCACAACCTTAGTTTGTCAACACCGATAATTTTGGTTAACATGTCTGACGGGTTCTTTGATCCTGGTATCTTTTGCAGGGAAAGAGTTCATTCATTTATCAACTCTCGGATATGGTGATATCTCAATTGGATGTGCTTTGATCTTGCATGAAATACTGGATTATTGGCAAGATGAATTGTACTCTGGCTATCGCTTAAAAGCTCACAATTGTCCTTCTCTTTACCTAGCTCTTTAAGAAAATTCTTTATCCAAATCATCTCTTTTCCAGCTTCTGAGATTGCCATGTACTCTGCTTCAGTAGTAGATAGAGCAACACTTTTCTGAAGTCTGGACATCTAGCTAACAGCAGTACCACCCAAGGTGAACATGTAGCCTGTGATACTTTTTTGACTATCCAGATCACCGCCTAATTTGTATCAGCAAAACCTTGTAAGATAATATTGTTCTTTTTAAAACAAAGTGCCATACCCGAGGTGCCTTTGAGATATCACAATATCTATTTTACACCTTCCCAATGCTCCTCTCCTGGATCTGACACGTATCTACTGATAACTCCAACTGTATGGGCAATGACAGGTCTAGTGCAAACTATATCATACATCAAACTTCATACTGCTGAAGCATATGGAACTTTGGACATGTACTTTATTTCTTCATCTGTCTTAGGTGATCTGTTCTTCGATAGATTAAGATAGCTTCCGAGTGGAGTGCTTCTGGTCTTTGCATCATGAAGACTAAACCATAGTACCTTCTATATGTACTTTTCTTTAGACAATTTTAAGATTCCTTCAGACCTGCTTCTGCTAATTCTCATCCCAAGTATTTGCTTAGCTGGTCCTAAGTCTTTTATTTCAAACTCCTCCGCCAATTGTTGCCTAACCATGTTGATCTCATTTATGCTAGATCCTGCAATTAGCATACCATCAACGTACAATAGCAAAATAATGTATGATTCATCAAGATTTTTGATATAACAACAATGATCCATCTCACATCGTGTAAAACCATTGTTATGCATGAATCTATCAAATTTCTTGTACCATTGTCGGGGAGCTTGTTTCAAAATAATGCGAACTCTTTTTTAACTTACACACAAGGTTTTCTTTACTAGAAACTTGAAAATCTTTAGGTTGCTTCATATAGATGTCTTCTTCAAGGTCACCATGCAAGAAAGCAGTTTTAACATCTAGCTACTCAAAAGATAAATTTTGTGTAGCAACGATACTTAGCACCAACCTGATAGTAGTTAATTTGACCACAGGAGAGAAGATCTCGGTGTAGTCAATTCCTTCCTTTTGCTGAAAGCCTTTTACTAATAATCGTGCTTTGTATCTCTTCTTACCATCATGCTCTTCCTTGACTCTGTACACCCACTTATTCTGCAATGTCTTCTTTGCTTTTGGTAACTTTGTAAGTATCCATGTTTTATACTTTTGAAGAGAATTCATCTCTTCTTTCATGGATAACTTCCATTTATCAGAGTCTATCACCTGCATTGCTTCAACAAAATAATCCAGTTCTCCAACATCAATCAGAAGTAAATAGTGAAGAGAGAGAGAGCTAACCTATCTGGAGCATTCATGACTCTTTTAGACCTCCTTAATGTAGGTTCAAGAGTAACTGATCCCGAATTTGATTCAAGTCCTGACTCCAGATTTGGTTCTGCATATTATTCTATCTCTGGTTCCAGTTCTGGTTCTGATCCAGATTCGGCTTTTGGTTCTTCATTTTCAATTTCAGAATCAATTGTAATCCCTCTAGCTACTTCATTTTCTGAGATTTCTTCTAACTCAACTATTTCAGATGTCTGTTTGCTGGTGCTGGTTGGTTCTACTTCAATCTTGTCCTTGTATATCACATTTTCATTAAATGTGACATTCCTGTATCTTATGATCTTTCTATTTTGATCACCCCAAAATAGATAACCAAAATTATCATCACCATATCCAATAAAGAAATATTTATTGGCTTTAGTATCAAGCTTATCTCTATCATTAGAGTTTACATGCACATAAGCAATACAACCAAAAAATTTCATATGTGAGAGAGTTACCTTCTTTTCTGTCCATACCTCCTCAGGAATTTCAAAATTCAGCGGTACAAAGGGTCCCCTATTTATGAGGTAAGACGCCGTGTTAACAACCTCGGCCCGAAAATACTTCAGCAATCCAGAATGTAGTCTCATACTTCTAGCTCGTTCATTTTGGATTCTGTTCTTCCTCTCAACAACACCATTTTGTTCCGGTATTTCAGGAACTGTCTTGATCATTCTGATCCCTTTCTTAGAGAAAAATGCTTTAAACTCTTGACTATCATACTCTCCTCCATTGTCAGACTTCAGACATTTCAACTTTAGACTTGCCTGATTCTGTCACGACCCCAACCCCGGCCGTGATGGCGCCCAACACAATGCTAGGCAAGCCCGACCAATTAACATCTGACAATCTCTTTCTTTATAATTCAATACCAATTTTCGGGATTTAATACAAATTTAATATAAATAGAAGTATGAATTTTAACAGATGAAATGTGCGGAAACCATAATCACGAAAAAATCTCTGTAAAACAGCCCACTGATCAGGTGTCACAAGTCTGAGCCTCTAATACAAGGTTTCAACAATCTAATACAAAAATATGTCTAAAATGCGGAATAATAAGTGGAGATAGAAGGAGAAATCGGGTTTGTGAACGCCATGCATCTACCTCGATAACTCCGATGAAAACAGAACAGTAGGAAAGCTCGCTATATGCCTCAGGAATACCTGTACCTACACACATGGTGCAGGGAGTAATGTGAGTACTCCGACCCAGTGAGTAATAACAATAAATAATGGCTGACAGTATGAAATCACGTAAAGGCACTAAGCAGTTCTATACCAAAACAGTAAAACCGTTTAAGCAGCAGTGAATGAGGAAATCATGTGAGATTCTTTAAACCAGGTAAAACAGATATAATCAGTATAAATCAACTCCTCAAGCATTTCAGTTCATTTATTCGTGCTTATCCTCAATTCTCAATTCATATACTTCTCATGAT
This sequence comes from Nicotiana sylvestris, assembly GCF_000393655.2. Classification (NCBI taxonomy): domain Eukaryota; kingdom Viridiplantae; phylum Streptophyta; class Magnoliopsida; order Solanales; family Solanaceae; genus Nicotiana; species Nicotiana sylvestris. Next base: position 92,129,526 of record NC_091061.1, read on the forward strand.
AACCGAATCAATAAATATATAAATAACCCTGCGGCGTGCAGCCCGATCCGTATATCGCTGTGGCGTACAACCCGATCTATAATAATAATAGTCGACTGCGCTCACTGGGGGTGTGCAGACTCCGGAGGGGCTCCTTCAACCCGATCCATATAAGTAATTGTTGCGGCATGCAACCCGATCCATAATATGTAATTGCTGCGGCGTGCAGTCCGATCCATAATATGTATAATATATATATGTGCTGCGGCTTGCAGCCCGATCCATAATATGTAATTGTTGCGGCGTGCAGCCCGATCCATAATATGTAAAATATCCTCACTATTGGGTCCTCGACCTCGCTCAGTCATTTAAAAATCACAGCCTCTCGGGCATAATGTACGGTCGGGATCTCAGCCCTCATATCTCTTCCTATTTATGATTAACATTTCAAAAATCTGGTTCATATCATTCTTAAACAATTGGAAACATGACTGAGGATATAAATTCTTTAACAAAATAAATGAGGAAAACCAGTCAAAAATCCCCTAAGGGTTCTACAGGTCGGTACAAGGCCCAAAGCATGGCAACAAGCCCAATTCACAATAATAAAGTATATGTCTCAATAAAAAATGTAGTAAAATATCATTCCGAATGGACCAAGTCAAAATCCCCATAGCATTGAACCTCACGCTCGTCACACAGCGTGTATCTCAACTTAGTATAGCACTACGTTGTGCAAATCCGGGGTTTCAAACCCTCAGGACATCATTTAAAATCATTACTCACCTCAAACTGGCCAAAACTCTAGCTCGCTATGCCCTTGCCTCTCAAATTGGCCTTTACGCGCGTCCAATCTATCCAAAATTAGAACGAATACGTCACAATATGCTAAGGGAACAAATCCCAAGCAAAAACATTCGAAAAATATCAAAAATCTCGAAATTAGCAAAACCCGAACCCCGGGTCCACGTCTCGAAATCGGGTAAAATTTACATTTTCAGAATCCTCATACCCTCACGAGTCTAACCATACGAAAATTATCCAATTCCGATACCATTTGGTCCTTCAAATCATCATTTTACATTTTTGAAAGATTTCACAATTTTCTTCCCAAATTCCATCCCAAATCACGAATTAAATGATGAATTCAGTGATAGATTCATGTATTCTAGCCAAATCTGAGTTAAAATCACTTACCCCGATGAATTTTTTGAAAAGACTTCGAAAAATCGCCAAAATCCGAGCTCTCTAGGTCAAAATATTAAATTAAACCCAAAACCTCGTATTTATAGGTACCCCCTCAGATTTCAGCTACCGCGGGCCGCACCAAAACGACCGCGGTCCGCGAAAGCCAGTGCGGTCCGTGCAAACACAACCGCGGCCGCACAAGCCTTTCTCTGCAGTGACAAACTTTAGTATTTTGGCCATAACCTTTGCTACAAATGTCGAAATTGTGATATATTTACATTTCTCGAAACTAGACACAAAGGGCTATAACTTTCGTTTTTGACTCATCTCAAAATCCCTTGTGGATCAAAAGATATGAGCTTCCGAAGTTGGACCGACGATCTGCAGATCTTCATGACCGCGGTCGCGGTCACTTTTACGCGCCCAGCACTAAGCCAGTGCGCCCAACGCTAATTCTACCGCGACTAGCGCTAACAATTCTCCTCATCCATTTTCTAAGTTCCGAAATATCCGTACTTGCTCAAAACTCACCCGAAACACACCTGGAGCCATCATACCTCAACCCAAACATACCAACACCTCCCATAACATCATTAACACCTAGTCGAGCTTTCAAATCACTCAAAACAACATCAAAACACCAAATCAACTTCGGATTCAAGCTTAAGATCTTAGAAATTTTAAATTCCACAAACAATGCCGAAACATATCAAATCAAGTCCAATTGACCCCTAATTTTGCACACAAGTGATAAATGACATAACGAAGCTACTACAACTCTCGGAATTTCATTCCGACCTTTATATCAAAATCTCACCTATCAATCGGAAAATCGCCGAAATCTCAATTTCGCCAATCCAAGCCTAAACCTTCCACGGACTTCCAAAATGCATTCCGATCACGCTCCTAAGTCCCAAATCACCTAACGGAGCTAACAAAATCATAAAAATTCCCATCCGAGATCAAATACACATAAGTCAAATTTTGGTCAAACCTTTCAAATTTAAGGCTTCAAATTGAGAACTGTTCTTCCAAATTCATTCCGATTACCCTGAAAATCAAAACCAACGATTTACATAAGGCATAATATATACGCGGGGCAAGTCATGCCCGAAGACTGGCGATCAAAGTGCAGAAGTTCAAAACGACCGGTCGGGTCGTTACAGATTCTCATCTTCGTCTTTCCATCTTTTAAAGATAACAAACACATCAGATTTGTTTTTTAGAAAATAAACCCATACCTTTCTTGTGGAATCATCAATGAAAGTGACATAATAGCGTGAGCCTCCCAGAGAAGTTGCAGGAGCTGGTCCCCACACATCTATTTTCCCTAGTTCCAGCTTCTCTTTCTTTGGTGTCCTTCCCGCCTTTGAGAAACTAACTCTCCTTTATTTTCCGTAAATACAATCTTCGCACAAACCTAATTCAACATGTTTTAGGTTTGACAACTTTTATTTGGATACCAACAACTTCATTCCCTTCTCACTCATATGCCCCGAGCCTCCGGTGCCACAATGTTGTACCACTATCATGATCAACTGTTGCTATAGTATCTTTCTGTATTACAGTTGCATACAGTGTTCCCTTCTTGAAGCCTCATGCCACAACCAAATTTCCTTTGTTTATCTTTTATGATCAGTTATCGAATATTGTTGTATATCCTTCACTATCAATCTCAGTCATAGATATCAGATTTTTCTTGAGGCCAAGAACATGTCAGACATTTTGTATTTTTCATAGCGTGCCTTGTCAAGTCTTTATATGAACTTCACCTTTCCCGACAATATCCAGAGGTTCACCGTCTACTAGATAAACTTTTTCAAATTTTTCAGCAATATAATTATGCAATAATTCTTTGCATGATGTAGAGTAAAAGAAGCACCTGAGTCCAAAATCCAAGATTCGACTAGAACGTCCAGAGGTTCACCGTCTACTAGATAAACTTTTTTGAATTTTTCAGCAATATAATTATGCAATAATTCTTTGCATGATGTAGAGTAAAAAGAAGCACCTGAGTCCAAAATCCAAGATTCGACTGGAACATCTGCAAAATAAATTAGTGCATCACCGATTTGTTCAACAATTACATTTGCTGATTATTCTTCCTTCTTCTTCTTTGGTTCTCTACACTAACTACTATAGTGACCCTTTTTATTGCAATTCCAACAAGTAATATCTTTCTGGTTTTTGGATTGCTCTCTTCTCCTCGACTTTGATCTGCCACGATTATGAATTTGTCCTCTTTGATTGCTTCTCCCCCTACTTTCGGTATTAAAAACAGATCCTGGGGAATCACTTGATTCTCTTCGGCGAATATCTTCACTTAGAACCAAGTCTCCAATATCATTTAATTTGAGGTTGGTACTTTCCGATGAACTGCTAACTGCATTTACTGTCACAGATCAACTCTCCGATAGAGATGATAGTAGAATCAATGCCCTGACTTCGTCATCAATTGTTATATTAACAAAACTCAACTGAGTTAATATTATATTAAACTCATTGATATGTTCCGTGATCGATCTACCTTCTGCCATCTTTAAGTTCAACAACTGACGTATCAAATAGACTTTATTTGAAGCAGATGACTTCTCGTACATATTTGATAACGCCTTCATCATGCTTGCAGTGGTCTTCTCGTTAATGATGTTAAACGCCACATTTCATGTTAGCGTCAAACGGATCACACCAAGAGCTTGGAGATCTAATAGATCCCAAGCCGCTTTGGCCATATTCTCTGGTTTTACTTCGGTCAAAGGTAAGTGTAATTTTTTCTAGTACAAATAATCCTCAATTTGCATTTTTCAGAATCCAAAATCTTTGTCATTGAACATATCAATCTTAACCTTCCCTTCTTCCGATGCCATTTTTTACAAATTATTTTTATGTGAATGGTGCCTATGAATAGTAACGACGAATACTATTCCATGTAAGAAAAAAATATCCCAACCGTATAGTGTAGATAACAATCACTATTGGTAAATAGTACTATCACTATTAATGAATAGTGTTAGTAATGATGATCAATATTATCGCACTATTCTTGTGAATAGTACCTGCACCAATACCGTACTTTTTTTACAAAAATTACACTGTTTATGCTTTGATACCAGTGGTTCGGTAATTTTTGCCTACTCTACGGCCACACAAAGAATAGCTCTTTATTAATTGAAGAGAAAGAAGAAGTTGAGAGATGATCTGCAAATGAAAATGTAGACCCCTTTTATAGGCATTCAAATGCCCTGCCGACGTAAGCACTTACGTCATAAGAAAAGAATTCAACCTGCCGATGTAAACACTTACGTCATAAGAAAAGAATTCAAAGATGTACTTTTCCGCCTATCATTTTTCTTCTTTTTTTTTGTTTTGTCTATTTTTCTTTCTTTTACATACAACAACAGGTTTGCTCCTATCATAGATAGCTCCCCTCCATCTTAAATTTAGTAAGCCAGCATTATATGCAAAATATCAAGGCAGCTCAATAATATTTGTGGCCTAAAGCAAACTTTATTAAAAGGCCTAAAGCAAAATATGTATTTATTTATTCAAAATTTAATTTTTTAATTTTTAATATGCAGAGTTCTTCTTTTTGTTGGATTTCATTACTATCTAACTCAACTACATTGGAGACTTGTTAATTTTAAGAACACTTTCCCGTACCTTTTTATTTAACTTTTTATTGTTTGCTAGAATTTATTAAGATTACCTTATCATATTAAATTTCAATCATTTTCTTTTTTGAGTTTCAGTAACCCGATTCTTAATTACTTATTTTTTTGTTGACATATTAAAAAAATAAAAAGTTAGAACGGTTAAACCTTACGTGACAAGAATAAAGTGTAAAGATTTCGCTCTCTACCTCGCTAGTCGTGGCATTGTGCTAACAAGGTTCTTATTTCAACATGTCCTTAATATCTATGCTCTATCCCTTAGTATGATAAGGTAATCTTAATAAATTCTACTCAACTACATTGGACACTTATTAATTTTAAGAACACTTTCCCGTACCTTTTTATTTAACTTTTTATTGTTTGCTAGAATTTATTAAGATTACCTTATCATATTAAATTTCAACCATTTTCTTTTTTGAGTTTCAGTAACCCGATTCTTAATTACTTATTTTTTTGTTGACATATTAAAAAAATAAAAAGTTAGAACGGTTAAACCTGATTTTGAAAGTTAATAACTCGATGATTGATATCAAAGTAAACCCGTCCATGAGAGAGTTTCACTACTGTAATTTGCTTACTTTAGTGCCTTAAAAACATGAGAGAATAAAAATGAATTTTTCAATTCATATTATTTAAAATAATTTTTTTTGACAGAATACGTAGATGTATAGGAAGAAGAAAAAAGACCATATGTACAAATAAAAATTTGAAAGACATATGTACAAATAAAAGTGGCTTGCCAACAGATTGTACATCTCCTTACACATAAATGCTCATTATGATCATGTTTCCTCCTTTCTTTTTCATAACTACTTCTTACTTTTTACAATGATCTTTTTTTACAACATTCAATATTTTACAAAAATATTTAAGAGATAAAAAGTTACTAACAATATGTCGGGGGCCCAATTTTGAGGGGCCTAAAGCAAGGCCTCAATTGCTTGGCCCTTGAGCAGGCCTTGAAAAATATAAATTTATATTTGCAAAACTATCAGTAATGTATACCCATAAGTAACTTATTACAAAAATTGATGACCAATTCATATAATATCACCAATATTAGTCAAATATTACCAATAATTTCCAATTAACTATTTGTAGCCAAAAAAAGGGCTACAATTTTGCTTTGTAGAGTCGATGTTGTTAGAATCAATTAAGTACATATTAAGGAGTTTGAATCTCAGTTTTGGGATGATTTGATAGAGTTTTGGGATGATTTGAATTGAAAATTCGAAGTAGAAGATGAACATGAAAAAGATGATATATGTGTGTATACGGTCAAAATCATATGCCTCCGATTTTGTAGGCTTGAGAAGTCGCATCGAGGGCAAAAGTTCGATATAGACCAAGCTCGAGCTCGGAGGTAGAATAAAAGGCTCGAAGACCTAAGTGCTCGAGGAACATCGGAGCCAAGTACGACCGACTCCGAGCCAGTGCCGTTATGAGTTTGTTACAGAAGGACAAGATTCCCGCAACGTCCCCAAGATTATGGCGTAAATTCCGGAATAGATTTGTACGAATTAGTACAAATCCATACTAAGCGGTTATACAACTGTCCCATAAGATTCCTTACTGTAAATAGAAATGTACCTTATTTAGGGTTCCCCTATTATATAAAGAGGACCCAATCATTTGTAAACATCATCTAATCATTGACAAAGAATATACTCTCTACTTTTCGCTCATTGTTCATCAGAATTGTCCTTTAGCTTTATTATTCTTTCTTTATTGTTCTTGACCAATCTCCAGGTCACTTGGGCTCGAGGTCGAGACTGACTTATCTACTGGTTTGGACTTACTTATTTCTTTCATCTATACTTCATATTTCTTGATTATTAATTAGTATTGAACTAAATCACGTATCTTTAAAACCACAAATCAAATTTAATTTTTACTCGTATTTTTTAGGTAAACAGTTTGACGCCCACCGTGGGGCTAAAGATAATAGTGATTATTTTATTACTGATTCTCATAACACACGTCTATTTTACACTTTTTCTTATCAAGATTTTTTTTGATTCTCAGGACTAAACATGTCAAACTCACAAAACGCACCAGTTCATGACAACGAAGGTCTTGGATTTCATGGGGAAAACAACAATGTAGGGGTCATTATACCACCGATAAACCCTGAGGAAGTACCAAATGTGGAACCGGTTGATGTTAGTTCACACATCGATTTGAATGCAAATTTAGGCGCAGACCCCGAACGAAGTGTACGCAGGGAAGCCCGATATGGGGGCCAAAGAACACAAGGTATAAGAGATGGGGGAATAAGACTCCAAGTGATATTCGAGATGCTACAAGCTCAACAGATTGCCATCGCTCAACTTCAAAGCCAGAATAAAACTCCTAGTATAGCTGAACCAGAAAACACTCGACGTGCTGAACCGACACCAGAGAGGTCAAACAAAAATGGCTCGGGGACTGACCCCACCATTATAAGGATACTCGAAGGGCTCACCAAGAGGATCGAGTGTGAGGAAAAGAAGATTGAGGACAATGACAAAAAAGTGGAGACTTATAACTCCCGTGTTGATCAAATACCGGGGGCACCCCAGTCTTGAATGGTTTAGATGCCAAAAAGTTCATACAAAAACCATTCCCTCAGAGCGTGGCTCCGATGCCCATTCCTAAAAAGTTTCGCATGCCCAATATACCCAAATATAACGGGACAACCGACCCTAATGAGCATATTACCTCATATACTTGCGAAATTAAAGGAAACGACCTGAATGATGATGAGATCGAGTTAATATTGTTGAAAAATTCGTGGAAACTTTGTTGAAAGGAGCCAGGATTTGGTACTACAAATTGCCCCCGAACTCTATCAATTCATTTTCTATGTTAGCAGACGCCTTCGTAAAAGCACATGCCGGGGCCATGAAGGTGGCGACGAGGAAATCAGACGTTTTTAAGATAAAACAGAGGAAGGACGAAATGTTAAGAGAGTTTGTGTCCAGGTTTCAGATGGAGCGAATGGAATTACCACCGCTCTTAGATGATTGGGCACTACAAGCTTTTATGCAGGGTTTCAATGAGAGGAGTTCGATTGTGTCTCGACAATTAAAGCAGAATCTGATCAAGTACCTAGCTGTGACATGCTCGGACATACATAACCATTACCAATCAAAGATTAGGGTCGAGGACGACCAGTTGGGAGACCCCTTGGGCTCGGTTCATCCTAACAGGTTGGCAGCTAAGTCTCCGAGTGATACAGACAGGGAATCAAGATATAATAAGGAACAATATCATCCATATGTTGATCGGAGAAACAACGGCTCGGGTCATAGCACTCCTCGAAATGATCGGAGAAATGATCGAGGTCAAAGCTCTCGGGGACTCATGAGTAAGAATGGGTTGATAAACATACCGACCCCGCGGAGGCACCTCGATTGTCAGAGTATAATTTCAGTGTAGATGCATCGGGGATTGTTTCGGCTATTGGAAGAATCAAACAATCCAGGTAGCCCAGGCCTATACAAACCGATCTTCTCAAGGGAATCCAAACTTGATGTGTAAGTATCCTGGCACACATGGCCATAGAACCGAAGAATGTAGGAAGCCTAGAGAGGAGGCAGTTCGGTTGTTCAACGAGGGTCACCTTCGAGAATTTCTCAGTGATCGAGCCAAGAACCACTTCAGGGAGAGATATGCAAGTAGAAAAATGAGCAGGAAGAACCTAAACATGTAATCCACATGATCGTTGGCGGTGTCGATGTCCCACAAAGACCTGTATTCAAACGCACCAAGGTGTCAATCACCAGAGAAAAACAGACTCGAAACTATGTGCCCGAGGACGTCCTATCATTCTATGACGAGGAAGTAGAAGGCATATCTTAGCCATACAATGACACCCTGGTAATTTCTATTCTTTTAAATAAAATTCAAGTTAAACGTGTTCTAGTGGATCCAGGTAGCTCAACAAACATAATCAGATCAAGGGTCGTAGAATAGCTCGGCCTATAGGATCAGATTGTACCTGCATCCCGGGTCCTAAATGGCTTCAACATGGAAATAGAAACAACAAAGAAGAGATAATCCTACCAGTAGATGTAGCCGGGACCATACAAGATACAAAATTCCATGTCATCGAAGGCGACATGAGGTATAATGCACTCTTCGAGAGAACATGGATACGCAACATGATGGCAGTACCTTCAACTCTTCATCAGATGATGAAGTTCCCATCAAAGGATGCGTGAAAACGGTTTACAGAGAGCAACTCGCTGCAAAGGAAATGTTTACAGTCGATGAAGTGACACCGATGCCAGAGCCTCCGACCTTAGAAAGGTTGAACATCAAAAGTAGCAGATGGCTAAATAGCAATCACTGCCCTCAGCCTTGACGGAATCGGAACAACAGGTAATCAAAGAAAAAGAAAAGGATTTTCTTACTTCTCGAACTTTCGTCGTTCCTGAAGAGTCCAATGCAACCAAGTCAACGGTCGAGGAACTACAGCAGGTCGTACTGAGTGAATACATGCCCGAAAGAAAGGTATACATGAGAACGGGATTAACTCCTGAACTCAGGATAAACTCATTCAATTTCTTATTGATAATATGGATTGCTTTTCTTAGTCCCATTTAGATATGACAGGGATTCCACAAGAAATAACAATACACCGGCTAAGCCTCGACCCCAAGTTCAAACCTATCAAGCAAAAAAGAAGGCCCCGGTTCGAGGTGATGTATGCATTCATAAAGGACGAGGTAACCAAACTTCTTAAAATAGGGTCTATTCAGGAAGTAAAATACCCCGAATGGTTAGCCAACGTAGTTGTAGTTCCTTAAAAAGGAAACAAATTAGAATGTGCGTAGATTACAAGGAGTTAAACAAAGCATTCCCAAAAGACTCTTTTCCATTGCCTAACATCGATCGTATGATCGCTGCCACGGCCGGCCACGAGATCCTAACTTTTCTCGACGCCTACTCCGGGTACAATCAAATTCAGATGAACCCGGAGGATCAGGAAAAGACCTCGTTTATCAGAAAGTTTAGAACTTATTGTTACTACATAATGCCCGTCGGGCTAAAAAATGCAGGAGCTACATACCAACGCCTAGTTAACAAAATGTTCGAGGAAGAAATAGGTAAATCGATGGAAGTTTACATTGATGATATGTTGGTTAAGTCCTTGCGCAGAGGACCATTTAACTAATTTGCAGGAAACATTCAAAATCTTGAGGAAATACAACATGAAGCTTAACCCGGAAACATGTGCCTTCGGAGTCGGCTCGGGTAAGTTCCTCAGCTTCATGGTGTCGAATCGGGGTATTGAAATTAATCCCTACAAGATCAAGGCCATCGAGGATATCATGATCGTGGATAGAGTGAAGTCCATGCAAAGGCTAATAGGACAAATAGCCGCCTTGGGTCGATTCATTTCGAGGTCATCAGATCAAAGTCATAGGTTCTTTTCCTTGCTTAAAAAGAAAAAGGATTTCGCATGGACCCTGGAATGCCATCAAGCCTTAGAAGAATTAAAGCAATACTTATTGAGCCCGCCTTTGCTTCACACCCCGAAAGTAGATGAAAAGCTTTACTTATATCTAGCAGTGTCCGAGATAGCGATAAATGGGGTACTAGTTCGAGAAGAGTAAGGTACACAATTCCCTGTTTATTATGTAAGTCAAAATCTAGGAGATGCTAAAAATAGATACCCTAACTTAGGAAAATTAGCACTTGCATTGATAAGCGCATCTAGAAAGCTAAAGCCATATTTTCAATGTCATCCCATATGTGTGTTAACCACTTACCCTCTTTGAAATGTTGTTCATAAGCCTGAACTATCAGGCCGGTTGGCCAAGTGGGCCATCGAGCTTAGTGGGTACGATATCAAATATCAACCCTGAACAACCATAGAGTCTCAAATCCTAGCTGACTTTGTGGCCGATTTTGCACCGACCCTCGTCCCGAAGTGGAGAAAGAAATCCTGCTAAGATTGGGTACATCATCGAGGGTATGGACCCTTTTTACGGATGGTGCCTCGAATGCGAAGGGGTCCGAGCTTAGCATTGTCTTGAAGCCACCTACGGGTAGTACCATTAGACAATCTATCAAAACTTCTAGGTTGACTAATAATGAGGCCGAGTATGAGGCCATGATTGCAGGTCTCGAGCTAGCTAAGAGCTTGGGGACAGAAGTCATTGAAGCCAAGTGCGATTCACTGTTGGTGGTAAACCAAGTAAACAAAAGTTTTGAAGTTTAAGAGGATAGGATGCAATGGTACTTGGATAAGCTATAGGTAACTTTGCACCGCTTCAAGGAGTAGACTCTAGATCATGTGCCTAGAGAACAAAATAGCGATGCCGATGCACTTGCTAATTTGGGATCCTCGGTTGAAGAAGATGATATCGTCCCGGGGACTGTCTCCCGGTTATCGAGGTCTATGGTTGAAGAGGGTCATGCCGAAATAAATTCTACAAGTTTGAATTGGGATTGGAGGAACAAGTATCTCCATTATTTGAAAAATGGAAAACTCCCATCAGACCACAAAGAATTGAGGGCCTTATGAACCAAGGCTGCTAGGTTCGCATTAGATGAAGATAGAACATTGTACAGGAGAACGTTCGATGTGACATTGGTGGTATGTTTAGGGACGGGGGACACCGATTATGTTCTATGAGAAATCCATGAAGGTACTTGTAGGAATCACTCCGGAGCCGAGTCTTTGATTCGCATAATTTTTAGAGCAGGCTATTACTAGGACAAAATGGAAAAAGATACTAAGGAGTTTGTCAAAAAATGTGATAAGCGCCAATGGTTTGCACCGATGATCCATCAGCCCGGAGAATAACTCCATTCTGTCCTGTCCCCATGGCCTTTCATGAAATGGGGAATGCACATAGTCGGCCCTATACCAATGGCCCCAGGTAAAGCTAAATTTATTTTGTTTATGACTGATTATTTTTCTAAATGGGTGGAAGCACTGGCTTTCGAGAAAGTCAGAGAAAAGGAAGTTATTGACTTCATTTGGGACCACATCATATGTTGGTTCGGTATGTTTGCCGAGATTGTATGTGACAATGGAAAGCAATTCGTCGGCAGTAAGGTGACGAGATTCCTCGAAGAACATAAAATAAAGAGGATCTTATCAACACCGTACCACCCAATTGGAAATTGACAGGCCTTGTCAACAAACAAAACTATCATTCAAAACCTAAAGAAAAGGTTGAACGATGCAAAGGGAAAATGGGGAGAAGTTCTACTTGGGTCCTTTGGTCATATCGAACAACATCGAAGTCTAGCACAGGGGCTACCCCATTCTCTTTAGTATATGGCTCCGAGGCCCTTATCCATGTTGAGGTCAGAAAACCCAGTGCCAGGTTTTGACATGCATCGGAGGAGTCAAATCACAAGGCTATGAATACTAGCCTCGAGCTATTAGATGAAAAATGAGAGGCAACACTTGTTCGGATGGCTGTGCAGAAGCAAAGAATTGAGCGATACTACAATAGAAGGACCAACCTTCGACACTTTGGAATCAGGGATTTAGTTCTACGGAAAGTCACCCTCAATAATCAAGACCCAAATGAAGGGAAAATAGACCCGAATTTGGAAGGACCGTACCGAGTCATCAGAGTTATCAGTAAAGGATCTTACAAACTTAGCACAATGGAAGGTGAACAACTGCCAAATAATTGGATCGTATCACTACTAAAACGATACTATTGCTAAGGTATGACTTTATCCTTTTGTCCATTTGAATTGAAAACTAATCCATTGTAGGTGACCGATGGAAGATATCGAAGACACCTTTCTACACGACGGCCTTAGGTTTTAAAGCACGTGTGGCACTCTTTTTCCCTTAGATTGGATTTTTTCCGAAATGGGTTTTACCGGCGAGGTTTTTAACGAGGCAACAAATATGTGCTACCTAAGGAGAACTTAACAGTATCCAAGGCTTCTTTTCAATCAACCTCGTATACTGAGGGGCATAACCCTCGGAGGATATATTTTTGAGGAAAATACTTCACGCCAAAGAGGGTCTCGATAGGAGAACTTTGTAATAGGCCAAACGGTCAGATGAACCGTGTCTATATAGAATAATCGAGCCCCGACGGAAAAACATGTACGCATGTATCAATTATTCAAAGAAGCATTCTTTCTATATCAAAACACTTTATGTATCAAAGAAGTCTACTATTATACGAGCTTTACACTTATAATTCTACGAGAAACAGCCCAAGGTCCAGAATGCAAATATTCCCTGAATACTCAAGGACTGTCATCGATAGTTGACACATCCGAGTCATCGAAAACTCGAATTCATAAGACCTCAAAGAGGCATCCCCTCGATATAAAGGCCAAGGCCACCATACTCGGGGACTAACCTTTCAAACAAGTTCGAAAGGTTATCGGGAAACAAGTCCAAAACACATACCCGAAGGCTACTCTCATATTAAAGACTACGATTATATAAAAAGGCTATGGCCAAAATAATACAGCTCGGAGATGTCCGACTTCCGCCATAAATTAAAGGCCTTCAAACACTTTGAAAAAGACTGGTTAAATCAGGCTACCCTCGGCAAAAGTGAATGATAAAGGGCTTCGATAAAATCAGCCCTCGAATAATTTAAAGTCTTAAATAAAATTAGCCTTCAAAAAACCTCAAGAGATGTTCGATTATGTTATACAAAAAAATTACAAATAAGGTTCCGATCTGCCGAACCTTTGAAAAACCCAACGGGTACAAAAAACACATGCTAAGGCATAGAAAATTTTTAACTAAGTCTTTTAGCCACAAAGAGGGAAGAATTATAGCCGCTTTAGAGCCTAAGGGCCAACCTAAAAGAGCCTAAGGGCCAACCTGAAAGAGCCTAAGGGCCAACCTAAAAGAGCCTAAGGGCTAATATAAAAGAGCCTAAGGGCCAAAACATATATGGTTCGAGACCTTTCTCTCACTCAACTCGGACTCAAGAGTCCCATCATCCCGCACTCGCATCAAATCGACTTGAGCATTGCTCGAGGGCTAACAAAAAAACCTTAAAAGTTATTCTTTTATTATAAGTTCAAAGATCGCCCGCTGATTACTAAAAAAGCTAAGGGTTTATTCTGAGTTCGTGCCAGAGCTCACTAGATTGTTGAAGTTTTAACATCAAAGCTTTTCAAAAATAAAGACAAAGCAGAAATCAATACAAATCGAAGATAAAGTGAAAAGAAAGGGAACTTCTTATATGCATGGAAAGTATTTACAAATGCCCGCAAAGGGACTTATACAAAAAACAAGAACAAAAGGAACCTAATCTACTTCAGGGCCACATCCCCGGGAACAACATCTTTGGAAACCACATCATCGGGAGCTACATCATTAGGAGCCGCATCTCTGGGAACCTCCCCCTCAAGGACTTTATCTTCATCTCCTCCGCTCTCGGAGCCACTAGAGGAATCCTCATCATCGAAGAGCAAAGCGGCAGCCCCTTCCTCCAAAGTTCTTGCTTCTTCAATATCAGCTGAGAGGTCAAAGCCATGAAGTGCACCTCCACGAGAGTTTCTATCCGGGACTGTTGCCTAGCATGGTTGAGAGCACATGATAACTGAACTTCAGCCGCAATGGAGATCTCCTAAGCCCGAGCGTTAGCAACTTCAGCGTCAGCTTGGTACGAGGACACAAATGCCTCTGCCTCATATTTGGTCTTCGCAAGCTCAACGACTGATTTAGTTTCAAGCTCCTCTATTTTACGGCTCCGGGCCAAGCTTTGCTCCTTTTCATTTTGAAGCTGGTGTTCGATTGAAGTCAGATGCTCCCGAAGTGTATCTTTCTTTGAGGATAGACGGTCCATGTGTTGTTTCCACCCTAGGGTCTTAACCTCCTTCATCTTGATCTCCTCTCGAAGCTGCTCCACCAGATTACGCTTCTACTAGGCCTGCAAAGTTAAAATGTTAGTCGCCAAATCTAGTAAATGCATAATAGACCCTCAAAGGCTATATTACTTTTTCAATAAGCTCGGTCTGTTCTTGACGAGCCTTCACAAACTCGGCTCGAAGATCGCTGATCTCCCCAATTTTTTTGACGTAGAGGATCTTAAGGCTGTCCCTCTCTTCCACGAGCTTCATGAGTTCGGCTTCACATCGGGCAAGCTCGGCCTGAGATTTGGCAAATGGTTGTCGGTGAAGCGAAACGGCCTTCTCACAAAGAAAAGGAGTTAGGCTTAGAAAGGCGAAAATTAAATTCGAAGCGTAGTTATGAAGACAAAACTTACTTGTTTAAGAAGCTTTTCGGCCTCATAAAAAATAAACGAGGCATCAGGATCGAGGCTATCTTCGATCCCTACAAGGTACTCCCAAAAAATATAACTCCCTTTATGGGTCGTTCCCACATCAGGAGTTCTCATGGCCTGGGCATCTCGGAATTGCCCCTCGGAGAACACCGGGCCCTACAGCGAATCATCTACATTGATTACCCCAAGCGATTCACTTGGGATATTATCCTGTCTTTGAAGGGCCTCGAAATTAGGCTTTTCGAGCTCACCCACCAAGTCCCTCGGGACAAGCCGCACTTTTTCCAACTGACGGCTCAAGGACTTTGCTCAAGCTCCCCTCCAAATTCTCCGGTTCGAGATTGAACCGCATTTTTCACCATCGGTTCAGCGGCATTCGAAGCGTCAGTGCTTCCTCTTTTCTGGGCTACCAACAAGAAATCATCATCTTCTCCCTCTTCATCCTAATCCCGAATACGTTGGGCCGTTTTTGGTGATAGGGCCACGGTATCGGCCTTAGGCTTTCGAGCTTTGCTTTTCTTTGTCTTCGGGGAATTTGCAGGCGACCCCCTTTTCCTTTTCTTCTCATTGGTGGGATTTGAGATTTCTTCTTCACTGGGTGAGGGCGGCCGCATAGCAATGACGTCTCGAAGGCCCGCATAAAGATAAAGTAAGTATTTTACTAAGAAACATAAGTATGCAGACAAGAGAACTCACCATAGTTTTTAGCCTCCCATCAACCCTTAGACAAGTCACGCCAGTTGCATTCCACATATAAAGAAGTTAAGGCCAGTTGCCGAACCCAGCTTGCAAGGTCCGGGACCACACCAGGAAACCAAGCAACAACTGCATCACCAGAGAGGGATTAGATCGAGAAAAGGATGAGATTGAGAAAGAGTAGAGAAAGCAGAATATTAAGTCACTATCGATAAGCCCGTTCTTACGTTTCATGTTCCATTCCTCGGGGAATGGCATCCTCTCAGCAGGAATCAGGTCGAAGGTCCTAATTCGGACAAACCAGCTCATCCATCCTTTATCCTTGTCCTCATCGATGTTGGAGAAGAGAGATTTCGTGGATTGGCATTGCAACTTTATTAAGAAATCTCAATAAAGGTGAGGATTGTATAGCCTGATCAGGTGGTCGAGGGTAAAGGTATCCCCTCGACCAGGCTCGAGAAGTATCAGATCAGATTGACGATGCACCAAAATGAAGGGTAGGTCTGGCCAAGCGTCACCTGGTATTGTTGGCAAAAATCAAGAATAACTGGATCTATGAGACCCAGAGCTAGATTTGTAGGACCCAACGTGAATGGGTAGGTATATACGCTTAAGTACCCTGCCTTATGAGTAGTGATGTCCTCTTCAGGGGAAGAGATCACCACATCTTTGTTCTCCCAGTTGCAGTCCTTTTTCACCTGCTCAAACTTACTTTCGGTTAACAAGTAGATGTATCGGGACATGGGCTCACATCGGCCTGGTGTCGATGCAGGTTTATAAATTTTGAAATCGGATGTTAGTTCGCACGGCGGGGGAATACACTCCTCGATACGAGGTGGAACCACCATTCTACTTCTGGCCGGCAGCGATGATGAATAGGCTTTTTCTTTTTTGGGGAATAGTTTTAGATGTTTTAGCTATTGTGGTTTAGAAATTCAAGAGAAGAGGAAAAGTTGATGCTGAAATAAGAATAAATTAAGAGAAGGGTGAACTCAAAGAAATTGAAGGAGCCAAAGAGATTTTAAGAGTGATTTGAAAAGTAAAGTTTGCAAAAATTATGAAGTTGGCCTATTTATAGAGACTGATTAAGTGTTTTGGGGAAGCCAAATAGCTTACCATCAGCCGCCTCCAATTGATGGCCTTGGGAAACTATGCAGACGCGACCTTTCAGTCACTTCAGTCGCTGACATCACGAGATTGGCATCATGATTGAGGCATCAAATGGTTGAGAATCAAATCGTTTCTTATCATTATATTCTAAGTAACGCGGGGACTATCTATATACGGTCAAAATCATATGCCTCCGATTTTGTAGGCTCAAGAAGTCGCATCGAGGGCAAAAGTTTGATATAGACCAAGCTCAGGCTCGAAGGTAGAATAAGAGGCTCGAAGACCTAATGGTCGAGGAACATCGGAGCTAAGTACGACCGACTCCGAGACAATGCCGTTATGAGTTTGTTACAGAAGGACAAGATTCCCTCCATATCCCCAAGATCATGGTGTAAATTGCGAAATATATTTGTACGAATTAGTACAAATCCGTATTAGGCGGTTATACAACTGTCCCAATAAGATTCCTTACGGTAAATAGAAATGTACCTTATTTAGGATTCCCCTATTATATAAAGGGGACCCCAATCATTTGTAAACATCATCTAATCATTGGTAAAGAATATACTCTCTACTTTTCGCTCATTGTTCATTAGAATTGTCCTTTAGCTTTATTATTCTTGCTTTATTATTCTTGACCAATCTCCAGGTCACTTGGGCTCGAGGTCGAGACTGACTTATCTACTGGTTTGGACTTACTTATTTCTTTCATATATACTTCATATTTCTTCACTATTAATTAGTATTGGAACTAAATCACGTATCTTTTAAACCACCAATTAAATTTAATTGTTACTCGTATTTTCGAGGTAAACAATGTGTATCATACTATGTATCATTTGTGTATCACATGTGTATTATATGTGTATTGAATGTGCATCACATGTATATCCATATATACATATGTGTGAGATATATGCATGACACATGTGCCGTGGAAGAATTTTTAAACTCGATTTTAACTACGAATTTTGATACCAAACCAATCCAAATCACCTCCAGTGTTGCTCAAATTTTGTATATTGCCTCATCTATACGTTTTAATGAATTCAAGCCATACTCATTGTAAAAAAAAATCCTTTTTGCCTAATTTGTTTTAATATTATATATCATTGGTAAAGAATTTTAACTCCAAACTAGTCTAATTTACCTTCAAACTTCGTCAATTTTTGTGTATTTTCTCATCTATATGTTTTCAAAGAATCACAACAATACCCATCAAAATAAAATTTTCCTATATCTTTTGAATGTGTATGTCATTTGTAATTATTTTGGCTATTTTTGGTAGCATGATTAAAATACCCAATTATTGGTAAATAGTATATTTTTTTTATATTTCTATAAGATTTCCTAAATATTTTATTTCTTTTCTCCCGCTAAAGATCGGCAATGAATAGAACTATGGTCAATGACAACTATGATCGACCGACTATAAAATTCTCCATGCTAAACCTTGATGCTTCACTTGTATTCGTAATATTACTTAAAAAAAGGAGAAATTTGACCATAGAAAATTGATCGACATGGCTGGTTAATAAATCGACCAACTCGGTCAGAATAAGTTAATTTTATATTTTTTGTAATTTTTAAATGAAACACACCGATGTTGATCGACTTTTTTAGTTCCAAAACGCAGAAAATCCACTTTCTAACATTTTTTGTACCGAATAGTTTTTTGCTAAGCAATCTGTATACGGTTAAAACCGGGCCTACCCAAATTTACTATTTGATCGAGGCCAAGGAATTGCATCGAAGGCCAGTCTAGTAGTAGATCAGACCAGAGCACAAAGACAAGGTATGAGTTCGAGGATCGAGGTGCCTATCGAGATCGGAGCAAGCAACGATCGAGATCAGATATGGCAGACTTCGAGCAGAGCGCAATAACGAAAAAACGAGATATCCGTAACCGGTTGAAATTCACGGCGGAAATCCCGGAGCAGATCAAATCAAAGGGCGATTATTTAGGCTAATAATGGGATTTACTTTCATAATTAGAAGTGTACCATGGATAGGATTCCTCTACTATATAAAGAGGGTTTTGATTATTTTGTAAACACCTTACATTCACGCATATCAAAGCAATACAATACTCTCCAACTTATACTCGTGTTCACCAAATTGCTATAATTTTAACAATTTTTGCATCGATCAGTTTGTGGGTAGTCAACTCGAGAGCTGAACTTCGCTCAAACACTAGTTTGCTTAATTTTGTTGTTAATTTCTGCTACTAATTTTCGTATTCATCAATTGATACTAGGTGAAATCACGTGTCTATAAAATCACATTATAAGTTTAATTGTTATCCAAATTTCTGGGTAAATAGTTTGGCGCCCACCGTGGGGCTAAGGATAATAGTTATTACTTGGTATTAAGTCTCATAACACACACTACTTTACGGTTGTTCTTGTGAGTGTTTTTGATTTTAGGATCACCATGTCTAACTCGCAAGTAGTACCCACTCACGACCGATAAATGCCTCGGTTTCCATGGAGAAAATGATAATGTAGCATCCCCAGGGATCGAAGTGCCTCAAGCTGGGCATGAGGGAGTACCAATCGTGGACCCTATCGATCTAAGTTCACACATTGCCCTTAATGCAAATCTGGGCATTGACCCTGGAAATAATGTCCGTAGAGATGCCTGAGCAGCCAATCAGAACGCACAGAGCGGTGGAGAAGGCGGAATTAGCCTTCTCATGATATTCGAAATGTTGCAGACTCAACAAGCTGTAATAGCGCAACTCCAAAATCAGAATCGAGCACCAAGCAGAATTGAGCTCGAAACATCACAGGAAGTTGTTCACAGATTCGAACCTGTACCGAAGAAATTGAATACCAATGAAACCCCGCCATTATGAAGATACTCTAGGAGCTCACTAAGAGGATCGAATCGGGTAAAAGATAATGAGGCTAATGACAAAAAGGTGGAGACGTACAACTCATGAGTTGACCAAATACCGGGGGCACCCTCGATTCTAAAGGGCTTGGATTCGAAGAAGTTTGTGCAGAAGTCTTTCCATCCAAGTGTGGCTCTGAAGCCCATTCCTAAGAAATTCCGTATGCCAGAGATCCCCAAATAGAATGGGACCACCGATCCTAATGAGCACGTCACTTTTTACATATGCTCAATAAAGGGGAATGCCTTAGAAAATGATGAGATTGAATCCTTTATATTGAAGGGATTTGGAGAAACTTTATCGAAGGGTGCCATGATATGGTATCATAACTTACCACCCAACTCTATTGATTCATTTGTTATGCTCGCAGATTCTTTTGTGAAAGCCTATGCTAGAGCCATTAAAGTTGCAACGAGGAAATCAGACCTCTTCAAGGTAAGATAGAAGGATAATGAGATGCTTAGGGAATTCATATCTCAGTTCCAAATGGAGTGAATGGATTTGCCTCCAGTCACCAACGACTGGGCTGTTCAAGCCTTTACACAAGGTCTCAATGCTCGGAGCTTCATAGCCTCATAACAGTTGAAGCAAAATTTGATCGAATATCCAGCTGTCACTTGGGCCAATGTACACAATCGGTATCAATCGAAGATTAGAGTCGAAGATGATCAACTAGGAACTCCAATTGGTTAGATTTATCCCACAAGGCCTATAGACAGAGTTAAAAGGGACGTCGATCAGGAACCATGATTGAATAGAGATAAATACCAGCCGTACAGTGGAGATCGGAAAACTAATGGGCCTGGATGCAACCCCATAAAGAATGATAGAAGGAATGATCGGGCACAGATTTCCCTGGGGCTTATGAGAAAAAGTGGTTTCGATAGGGATGCCGGGACCAAAGAAGCACCTCGACTGTTAGAATACAACTTCAGCATCGATGCATCTGGTATTGTATCAGCCATTGGTCGTATTAAGGATACTAGATGGCCCAGACCCTTGCAGACTGATCCACATCAAAGAAACCCTAATCAAATGTGCAAATACCATGGTACCCATGGTCATAAAACCGAAGACTGCAGACAGTTGAAAGAAGAGGTAGCATGTCTATTCAACGAGGGTCACCTTCGAGAGTTCTTAAGTGATCGGGCCAAGAATCACTTCAAAAATAGAGATTCGAACAGGCAGAATGAGCACGAAGAGCCACAACGCTTAATTCATATGATCGTTGGTGGGGTTGATATCCCTCAAGGATTGGTATTCAAATGCACAAAAGTTACAATCACGAGGGAAAAGCAAACTCAGGACTACTTACCAGAAGAAACCTTGTCTTTCAACGATGAAGATGCAGAAGGGATCGAACAACCTCACAACGACACACTGGTAATATCTATCCTTTTGAATAAAATTCTAATTAAATGTGTGTTGATTGATCTAGGTAGCTCGGCAAATATTATTCAATCAAGGGTCGTAGAACAACTCGGCCTCCAAGATCAGATCGTGCCCGCAACTCGAGTACTTAATGGCTTCAGCATGGCAAGTAAAACCACCAAAGGGGAAATCATTCTACCAGTAAACGTGGCCGGGACTATCCAGGGAAAAAAGTTCTATGTGATTGAAGGTGACATGAGGTACAACGCACTGCTCAAAGGCCTTGGATTCGTAATATGAGAGCAGTGCCCTCGACGCTTCACCAAGTCTTGGAATTCCCAACATCAGATGGAATCAAAACGGTGTGCGGTGAACAACCTGCTGCCAAAGAAGTATTTTCAATCCATGAGATAGTACCGATATTGATGTTATCATCAACAAGAGGAATAGCAACGAAGGGGAAACAAGAAGTCAAATAGCAATCACAGTCGCCGGCCTTGGCCTGATCGGAGGAACAGGAAACCTTCGAGGATGATGACTATATGATACCTTACCTTTGTGATTCCCGATGATTCTGATGCAACAAAGTCAATGGTCGAAGGGTTAGAACAAGTCATACTGATCGAGCATATTCCCGATCGAAAGGTATACCTGGGCACGAGGTTAACCCTCGAGCTCAGGAAAAAACTCATTCAATTCCTTTTAAATAACATGGATTATTTTGCTTGGTCCCACTTAGATATGATAGGGATCCCACCGGAGATCACTACGTATCGACTGAGCTTGAACCTAAAGTTTTGCCCGGTGAAATAAAAAAGGAGACCTCAGTCTGAAGTAAAATACACATTCATTAAGGACGAGGTAACAAAACATCTCAATATAGGATCCATTCGGGAGGTAAAATACCACGAATAGTTTGCAAACGTAGTTGTAGTCCCCAAAAAGGGAAACAAACTTACAATGTGCATGACTATAAGATTTAAACAAGTCATGCCCTAATGATTCCTTTCCTTTGCCGAATATCGATCGCATGATCGATGCCACAGCCGGCCACGAGATCCTTAGTTTTTTCGATGCCTACTCCGGGTACAATCAAATACAGATGAACCCAGAGGATCAGGAAAAGACTTCGTTCATCACTAAGTACGACACGTATTGCTATAGTGTAATGCCGTTTGGACTAAAAAATGCTGGTGCTACTTATCAACACCTAGTAAATCGAATGTTCGAAGAACAAATAGGTAAATCAATCGATATTTATATTGATGATATGCTAGTTAAGTCCCTACGAGAAGAGGACCATTTGAAATTGTTTCAGGAAACCTTCGACATACTGAGAAAGTACAAAATGAAGCTTAACACGGAGAAATGTGCATTTGAGGTCGGCTCAGGCAAGTTCCTCAGCTTTATGGTATCAAATCGGGGGACCGAAATCAACACCGATAAAATCAAGGCAATTGAAGACATCACAATTGTTGACAATGTCAAGGTCGTACAAAGGTTAACAGGACGCATAGCAGCCCTGGGTCGATTTATTTTAAGGTCCTCAGATAGGAGCCATTGGCTCTTCTCACTGCTTAAGAAAAAGAGCAATTTTGCGTGGACCCCGGAATATGAACAGGCCTTGGAGGAACTCAAACGATACCTGTCGAGTCCGCCATTGCTTCACACCCTAAAGGCGGATGAGAAACTTTGCTTATACTTAGCGGTCTCGGAGATAGCGGTAAGTAGAGCCTTAGTTCGAGAAGAGCAAGGTACGCAATTCCCAATCTATTATGTTAGTAGGACCTTAGGTGAAGCCGAAACCAGGTACCCACACTTATAAAAATTAGCGCTTGCTTTAATAAGCATCTCTAGAAAATTAAAACCATATTTTCAATGTCACCCAATTTGTTATGTAACCACCTACCCCCTTCGCAATATTTTTCACAAGCCTGAACTATCGGACCGATTGGACAAATGGGTAGTTGAGATCAGCGGGTAAGATATCGAGTATTAACCCCGAACAACCATAAAATCTCAAATCTTGGCAGACTTCGTGGCCGACTTTACACCAGCCCTCGTACCCGAGGTCGAAAAGGAACTATTATTAAAATCAGGTACATTATCGGGGATATAGACCCTCTTCACGGACGGCACTTCACAAGGGTCTGGGCTAGGCATCATTTTGAAGGAACCCACAGGTAATACGATTCGAAAGTCTATCAAAACTTCAAAATTGATTAATAATGAGGCAGAGTATGAGGCCATGATTGAAGGTCTCGAGCTAGCTAAGATCTTGGGAGCGGAGGTCATCTAGGCTGAGTGTGACTCCCAACTTGTAGTAATCAAGTCAATCAAACTTTCAAGGTTCGGGAAGATCGAATGCCGAGGTACTTAGACAAATTACAAGTTCCTCTACATCGATTTAAAGAATGGATGCTATAGCACGTACCTCGAGAACAAAATAGTGAGGCCGATGCGCAAATTTGGGATCGTCGATCGAAGATGATGAGCTTGGCTCAGGGACTATCGTACAACTTTCAAAGCCAGTAATCAAAGAAGGACATGCTAAGATAAACTCCACAAGTCTAACCTGGGATTGGAGGAATAAGTATATCGAATACCTAAAGAACGGGAAGCTTCCATCGGATCCTAAAGAATCAAGGACTCTACGCATTAAGGTCGCATGATTCACTTTGGCCGAGGATGGAACACTATATAAGAGAACGTTCGATCGACCGTTAGCAAAGTGTTTGGGACCAAGAGACACCGATTACATTCTACGAGAAATTCACGAGGGCACTTGCGGAAACACTTTCAGTGTTGAGTCACTCGACCACAAAGTTATCAGAGCAGGATACTATTGGGCCGATATGGAAAAAGACGCTAAAGAATTTGTTTGAAAATGCGACAAATGTCAAAGGTATGCGCCGATGATCCACCAGCCCAGAGAGCAACTTCACTCAGTGCTATCCTTATGGCCATTTATGAAATGAGGGATGGATATTGTCGGCCCTCTACCATCATCCCAAAGTAAAGCTAAATTCATTTTATTTGTGACTGACTATTTTGCTAAATGGGTTAAAGTACAGGCCTTCGAGAAAGTCATAGAAAAAGAAGTCATAGACTTTATCTGGGACCACATTATATACCGGTTCAGAATGCCTGCCGAGATCGTATGCGATAATGGAAAGCAATTCGTCGCCAAAAAGTGACAAAGTTTTTCAAAGACCACAAAATAAAAAGGATCCTATCAACACCATACCATCCTAGTGGTAACAGACAGGCCGAATCAACAAACAAGACCGTCATCCGAAAATCTAAAGAAAAGACTAAACGAAGCCAAAGGAAAATGGAGAGAAGTATTCCTGAGGTCCTTTGGGCATATCGAACAACGTCAAAATCCAATACGGGGGCAGTACCATTCTCTTTAGTCTACGGTGCCGAAGCTCTAATCTCGGGTGAAGTTGGAGAACCTAGCTTCAGGTTTCGGTATGCAATGGAGGAGTCAAATTATGAATACGAGCCTAGAATTGCTAGATGAAAGACGGGAAGCCTCCCTCGTTCGAATGGCCGCACAAAAATAGTGGATTGAAAGATACTACAATCGAAGAGCCAATCTTCGACACTTTAAAATTGGGGATTTAGTTCTAAGAAAGGTCAACCTCAATACTCGAGACCCAAGCGAAGGAAAACTTGGCCCAAACTGGGAGGGACCATATCAGGACCTCGAAATCGTCGGAAAGGGATCTTACAAACTTGGCACGATGGACGGAGAGCAATTGCCAAACAATTGGAACATATCACTCCTCAAACGATATTACTGCTAAGGTACAACCTTCTCCACTTTCATTTGTATTTTATACTAAGCAATTGCAGGTGTCCGATCGAAGACATCGAGGAACTCTCCAACGCAAAGTCCTTAGGTTTTAAAGCACGTGTTTCACTCTTTTTGCCTTGGACTGATTTTTGTTCCAAGTGGGTTTTTTCGGCGAGGTTTTTAACTAGGCAACCATTGTTTGTGCTACCTTAAGGCAATTAAATAGTATCCGAGGCTTCTTTACAATTTACCTCAAGTACTAGGGGGAATGATCACCCTCGGATGTTAACTTTGTTACAAGGAAGGTACTTCGTGTCAACATGATCTCCATAGGTAAAACTTTGTAAGGGACAAACGGTCAGACGAACCGTTCCCATGTAGATTACTCGAGCCCTAAAGACAAACATTTATGCATGTATAATCTATTGAGAAAAATATTTTCCTTGCCAAATATTTTACGCCTTAGAGAAAAGTTTACTTTACAATTTCTTACTCTTGGTTTATCGTGGAAACAAGCTTAAGGGCCAATCCCATCTGAAGTTCGAACAACTTACCCCGTACTCGGGTACTACTATTCGAAAAATCGATGTAATCGAACTACTAAAATCTCGAGATCATAAGACTTTAAAAAGGCAACCCTCATTTTTATAGGCCACAACTACCCCACTTGAGGACTGACATTTCTAATAAGTCCGGAATGTAATTGAGAAACAAGCCCAAGAGGGAAACCTCAAATTAAAGGCTACGGAGACGTCCGAATTCCGTAATAAAATAGACATTCAAATATTTTCATTAAACCAGTTTAAAAGGCTACCATCGGCAAATTTATAAAGGGTATCAATCATATCAACCCTCAAAAACCCTAAGGGATATCGAATTGTTCGAACCACCGAACGAACTTATTTCACGCTAAGGCATAATAAAACAAAGGGTTTCGATAACACTAACCCTAGAAAACCCTAATGGGTACAAATTTGTCTCGTGCTAAGGAATATTTTTTTTACATGATTAACTTTCTAAGCCAAAAAGGGTAAAAAGCCATTCTTGTAAGTCCATATCGGTCTAATTCAAGAGCCTAAGGGCCATTTAATTTTTGAGTTCAAGAAGGCAACCTCACTCAACTAAAACCTAAGGGTCATCTTATCTCGAGTTCGAACAAGTACTCAGTCGAGTATGAAAACTACATTAGTCCGACTTCGACCAAGTTGCCTAAGCCTTGTACTCGTGAACAAGGCATGAATGAAATAGAATTTTTCAAGGAGGAAATTGAAATAAATAAAAATCAAAGGGAAAAGTGATCATTTATATATATATGAAAATATTTACATGGATCGGTCAGGATCCTACACAAAAAATTCAAAAAGAAAAAATCCTATGCCTAATTTTCCTCAGGAGCTGCACCTTCGCCATCGGAATCCCCTTCGCTCTCGGATCCACTCACGCTCCCGGAATCATCATCATTGGATGAGAGCAACAGTTTGGCTTCAACCTCGAGCTATTTCGCGTTCTCGATCTCGACAGCAAGGTTAAATCCACGAGCATGAATCTCCTCAAGAGTCTCTCTTCGAGACTAAGACTTGTCATGCTCGGTAGCCTAGTATGATCGAGTTTGAGCGGTTTCAGCAACTTCCTTTTCTCGAGCTTGAGCAGCTTCAGCATCAGCTCGGTAGACGGCCATGATCGTCTCTGCGTCAACCTCTACTTTTTCTAACTCAGATGTGACCGTTGCAAATTTAGCGACCAATCGAGCCTCAAACTCCTTAATTTTCTTGGCTCAGGACGAGCTTTCCTCCTTCATGCTATGGAGCTGACGTTCAGCCGATGACAGTTGGACTCGAGCAGTGTTACATCTCGCATTTTTTGTACGTTAAGGTTTCGCCTTCAGTAAATCGACATAGACTCGGGGATGAGATCATCTTGACGTTAACGTACTTACGTTATTTATAACTAGCGATAAATAAGTATTATGAAGGATAAAGGGGTACACGGATTCAAGAAAACGAGTTTCGTTGAAAATGAACAATTTGGAATAAGTACGAGTCGAGCGATAATACCCGATAATTATGAACTAGTACCATACAAGGTACCATATGACTAAAGTAGTATAATGTGTAAAATATATATATAAAATATATTAAAAATAAGTTGAATTTTAAGTAATTTGGGATAATTTTTAAATTATGCGGGAAATTGATTAATTACCGGGTAACGGAACATTACCCGGTTAACTAATAAGTGGATAAAAATTAACAAAATAACCCCCAAGAGAAACGTGGCAGCCCCCCCCCCCTTAGTTAAACTGATTCATTACTCACCTTTACATGTGTCACAAGGGCCAAAAGTCTTATCAAATGAAGAATTTGTAAGCTCATTCACTGAAGATCAAACAAACACTTACATTCTGTCTTGAACCAAAAACAAGAGAACAAACATTTGGCATTCTGACTTAAACCAAAAAACGTGAGAGAGTAGGAACATTTTGTTCAAATTCAATCCTTAGCCAACATTTCATTCAAAAAAACATTAAAAGCAGATTAAGTTCGTCTGAAATTTCAAGTTTGTCCAAGTGTGAATTTCGTCCATATTTTGCAGAAGCAGGTTCGTTCCTATAATCGATGGGCAGACCTCTATTGAGCAACCACTGATCAGATGGTAAGTTATATACCGAGCCTTCTACGGCCGAGCGTTTATGAGCGAGTCCAGTTGGTCAAGATACAGAGTCTAGTATGGCCGAGCGCTTATGAGTGAGCCTACTACGGTAGAACAGATATATATGTATACCGAGCCTTATAGGGTCGGACAACTATTTTACTCACTATATTTATAGAGTTGAGTCAGTATTAGCTAATGAGCATATCTTCAGATTTTCTTTGACTTCCAGTTGTTTTCAGTTATTATATTATCAGTTCAGTTTAACCTTCAATATATTGTCTTACATACTCGGTTCATTATTTTGTACTGACGCCCCTTTCTAGGGGTGTTACATTTCAGGCGTACAGGTTCAGACAGAAAGATGGGTAGACCTCATTAGTAGGTGTTGCCCGAGTTCAACTTTATCGGTAAACTCCCCTTCTTTCAGAGTTGCCGGGTCTAGCAGTGTGGTGTATATGTTGTGTATATATATATAGATAGGTTATGGGTAGGTCGGGGCCCTGTTACGATCACAGTACATCTATCAGTAAAGGCTTGTAGACATATTTTGTCGTTAGTGTAGTATGTTGGGCATGTAGGCCCTGTACGTATATTTTGTTGGCCTGTCAGTTGTAGTAATTATGACGGCCTTGCCGGCCCAGCTTTATGTTGACATTAGTCAGTGTTAGTCTCCATTTAATTTTATATTTTGCATCGCACGTTATCTTGTAATGTGGCCCAAATCCAAAGTATGACATTACATGTTCAGAGTCTCTTAGTCGCAAGTGGTACACAAGGATAGATGAGGCACTAGGTGCTGGTCTCGCCCCCAGGCTCGGGGCATGACAAAAGTGGTATCAGAGAAGTTCTGTCCTTGGAAGTCTATAAGCCATGTCTAGTAAGGTCTTGTTTATAAATGTGTGGTGCACCACATTGTATAAGCAGGGGACTATATGGCATTTAGGAGTTGGTTACATTTCTTTCAAATCTAAATCGTGTTGTAACACTGAGTTATAGGAAATTTGAGTTAAACTTACGTGTTAATGTTTACATGCACAGATGACGGTAACTAGGAAGACTACGGCTAGCTAGAGGAGAGAAACAGTAGTAGGTGAGGGGACTAGCAGGGTACCCCCAGTAGATGGGGCCCAATTGGAGTCGTAGGGAGAGAGACCTACCTAGCGATTACAGGCTCCTCCACTACCTGAGGAGATTACAAGGGAGATCGCACATCTAGTTACCCCTCCGCTTCCATCAGATCAGGACTTGAGAAGTGTGGTGCATTTGTTGGAACAGTTGGTAGCTAGGGAATCCGCCAGTGCAGGACCTTCTGAGGGTTCTGGGAGTTCAAAGGTCCAAGAGTTTATTGCTTTGAATCCCCAAGAGTTCACGGGGACAGATCTGAGGGAGGACCCACATGATTTTATAGATCATCTTCATAGGATCTTACGGGTTATGCATGCCACGAAGAAAGAGGCGGTTGAGTTAGCGGCTTTTCAACTCCGAGATATAGCCATCCTTTGGTATGAGGGATGGGCAAGGTCCAGGGGACGTGATGCACCTCCTGCTATTTGGGAGAATTTTTCAAATGCCTTCCTTGACCAGTACTTACCACGAGAGATCCGACAGGCCTGACTCAATTAAGTTTTAGCCCTCAAGCAGGGCAATATGAGTGTTCGAGAATATAGTCTTCGTTTTGACTCATTGGCCAAATATGCACCATCCATAGTTGCTACTATGCGGGATAGAATCCACAGATTTATAGCAGGGTTGGCCCCATAGTTGACCGAGGCATGTGCCACCGCTGCATTGCAGGATAGATGGATATCTCCCGGATTCAGGCATTTGCCCAGAATATTGAAAGGGGGAGGCGTCGGCAGCAGGATACGGAGAGGACTGAGTCAGGGCGACGGAAGAGGATGAGATTTGCCAGATCTTAAGAGCAATCTCAGGGTAGTTACAGGCCCCAGTACTTCGAACGGCCACCTAGACTTTTGCCACCTTAGCAACAGGGTTACAGGTATGACCGCTATACTCGGTCAGGACCAGGTGAGAGCTCCCAAGTGTCAAGTTTGCAGTGACAACGAGGTTCGAGGAAGACATGGCCATTTCTACTGCGGTGTGCCATTTGCAGTCAAGGACAATTGGGCCAATGCCGAGCTGGTTCTGATGCTTGTTATACATGTGGACATCCAGGGCAAATGATGCGAGATTGCCCAAATAGAGATTTTTGGGGAATGATGCAACCAACGAATTCAGCAACAGGATCAGCTAAGTCCATGCATCCTTCAGGGCGTGAGTCTCAGTCTTCAACTGGTAGAGGTCGAGGCAGAGGTAGAGGATCCAGTTCAAGTGGTAACCAGAATCATATCTATGCGCTAGCGAGTCGACAGGACTAAAAGTCGTCACCAGACGTTGTGATAGGTACATTGACCATTTGTTCTCATGATGTTTATGCCTTGATAGACCTAGGATCTACTTTATTATGTATTACCCCATTTGTAGCAAGGAAATTTGGTATAGTGCCTGAAATACTAAGTGATCTTTTTGCGGTATCTACACCGGTCAGAGAATTGATTATCGCTAGACGCATTTACCGAGGTTGTATGATATTAGTTTGTGGTCGTCAGACCTCAGCCGACCTAGTTGAACTAGAGATGTTGGATTTCAATACTATCATGGACATGGACTGGTTGGTAGCTTGTTAGGCCACAGTTGATTGTTGAGCAAAGACAGCTAGATTTCATTTTCCGGGTGAGCCAGTCCTCGAATGGGTAGGTAATACAGAGACACCAAGAGGCAGGTTTATTTCCTATCTGAAGGCGAGGAAAATGATCGCGAAAGGGTACATTTATCATATTGTGTGAGTTAAAGAAGCAGATGCTGAGATACATACACTTCAGTCTATTCCAGTAGTAAAGGCGTAAGCGGATGTATTTCCAGATGAACTTCCAGGTATTCTTCCACAGCCAGAGATTGATTTTGGAATCGATTTGCTTCCGGGAACGCAACCAATATCCATCCTTTTGTATAAAATGGCACCTGCCGAATTGAAGGAGTTGAAGGAGCAGTTAAAAGATTTACTAGAGAAAGGTTTCATCAGACCCAGTACCTCACTGTGGGGTGCACCGGTACTATTTGTATGGAAGAAATACGGCTCGCTAAGGATGTGTATCGATTATAGGCAACTGAACAAGGTAACTATTAAGAATAAATATCCACTTCCAAGGATATACGACTTGTTTGATTAGTTACAAGGAGCTAGATGTTTTTCAAAAATAGATTTAAGGTCTGGGTACCACCAAGTCAGAGTTCGGGAGAAAGATATTCCCAAGACAGCCTTGAGGACCCGATATGGCCACTTCGAGTTCCATGTCATGTCTTTCGGGCTGACGAATGCACCTGCCATATTTATGGACTTGATGAATAGCTTATTCCAGCCATATTTGGATCTATTCGTGATAGTATTTATTGATGATATTCTGGTTTATTCACATTCAAAGGATAAGTATGTGGATCACCTGCAAGCGGTACTCTAAACCCTCCGTGATAATAAATTGTATGCTAAGTTTTCTAAGTGTGAGTTCTGGTTGAAGTCCGTAGCATTCTTGGGGCACATTGTATCCGACAAAGGTATAAAGGTAGACACTCAGAAGATTGAGGATGTGAAATCCTAGCCTAGACCTATCACTCCGGTAGAGATTCGTAGCTTTCTAGGCTTAGCAGGATATTACCGGAGGTTCGTGGAGGGTTTTTCTTCTCTTTCAGCACCATTCACGAAGCTGACGCAGAAAGTGACTAAGTTTTAGTGGACAGAGGCTTGTGAGCAGAGTTTCCAAGATCTTAAGAACAGGTTGACCTCAGCACCAGTTCTAGCACTTCCAAAAGGTCCATATGGTTATGCCATGTATTGTGATGCCTCAGGTGTCGAGTTAGGATGTGTCCTTATGCAATATGGGAAAGTAATTGCATATGCTTCATGGCATTTAAAGAAGCATGAGCGGAATTATCTGACCCACGACCTCGAATTAGCTGCGGTTGTCCATGCACTTAAGATATGGCAGCATTATTTATATAGTATTCATGTTGATGTGTTCACAGATCATAAAAGCCTACAATATATCTTCAAGCAAAAAGAGTTGAATTTGCGACAAAGGCGATGACTTGAGTTATTGAAAGATTACGATGTTAACATTCTCTACCATCCAGGGAAAACTAATGTTGTAGCAACTGCCTTAAGTCATCGATCTATGGGTAGCTTAGCACATGTAGAGGCCGAGAAAAGACAATTAACCAGAGAGATTCATCAATTGGATTATTTGGGGGTTCGGTTAGTAGACTCTGGCAATGGAGGAGTTGTACTCCAAAATACTACAAAATCATCTCTCATAACTGAAGTAAAAGAGAGGCAGTACGAGGATCCAAAGTTAGTCGAGTTGAGAGAGCGGGTTCCACAACAGAAGAAGCCGCTATTAGAACTCAACCCGATGTTAGAACTCAAAGGAGATGGGGTTCTCAGATACAGGGGTCGTTTGTGTGTTCTAGATATAGCAGGGCTATGAGACAGAATTATGTCAGAGGCACATTATTCGTGGTACTCAATTCACCCTGGGTCGACAAAGATGTATCATGACATTAAGGATGTGTATTGGGGGAACGATATGAAGAAGAACATTGTTGAGTATGTCGCTCAATTCCCTAGTTGCCAGCAGATGAAAATAGAGCACCAGAAACCCGTAGGGCTAATGCAGACTATAGAGATCCCGACATGGAAATGAGAGGTGATAAACATGGACTTTATCACGTGTTTACCTCGTTCCCATTGTAAGTTTAATTCCATATGGGTGATAATCGACAGGCTCATGAAATCAGCTCATTTCCTACCAGTCAGATCTACATATATAATAGAAGATTATGCAAAATTATATATTAAGGAGATAGTGCGACTACACGGAGTACCCGTATCTATTATATTTTACCGTGGGGCCCAGTTTACATCACATTTTTGGAGGTTATTTCAGAAAGGTCTAGGAACTTAGGTGAATCTCAGCACAACTTTTCATCAACAAATGGATGGACAAGCCGAACACGCAATTCTGATACTCGAGGATATGTGACGAGCATGTGTGCTGGTTTTAAAATAAGTTGGGATGAACATCTACCTCTTATAGAGTTTGCATATAATAACAACTACCACTCCAGAATCCAGATGTCTCCATACGAGGCTTTGTATAGACGTAAGTGCAGATCTCCTATAGGGTGGTTTGATGTTGGAGAATCTGGGTTGCATGGACCAGACCTGGTTCAACAGGCCATAGAAAAAGTAAAGCTTATCCGAGAGCGACTGTTGATAGCTCAGAGTCGTCCGAAGTCATATTCTTACGTGCGGCAATGAGATTTAGAGTTCAGGGTTGATGACTGGGTATTCTTAAAGGTGTTACCTATGAAAGGTGTGATGAGGTTTGGCAAGAAAGGTAAACTTAGCCCATGGTATATTGGACCTTGTAGGATTATTCAGAGAGTGGGCCAAGTAGTTTATGAGTTAGAATTGCCCTCGGAATTGGAGTCTGTCCATTCGGTATTCCACGTATCTATGTTATAAAAGTGCATTGGCGATGCTACCCAAATGGTGCCCACGAATGACGTACAAATTACAGAGGACTTGTCATACGAGGAAATTCCGGTTTCCATCCTAGACCGATAAATCCGCAAGCTACGAAATAAGGACATAACATCCGTGAAGGTTCTATGGAGAAGTAAGAAGGTGGAAAAGATGATATGGGAAGAAATGAAGTCTAAATATCCCCACCTATTTAAAACTGGAAATATGGCTCGAGATGGGATACCTCAGCACAACCCTATTCAGGCCAGTAGGTTCTCCGGTAAGCTCTTATTTTTGACTTTATGAATTTATAATAGATAGCTTCGTGAGGCCAAGGATGGCATATATAGTACATTTTCTGGCTGCGTGGTTTTAGTCTACTGTACAGAAAAGATCACAAAGTATGTAGGAGTAGACATTCGAGGACGAATGTTTCTAAGGGGGGAAGGATGTTACATCTCGCGTTTTTCGTACGTTAAGGTTTCGCCTTCAGTAAATTGACATAGACTCGGGGATGAGATCATCTAGACGCTAACGTACTTACGCTATTTATAACAAGCGATAAATAAGTATTATGAAGGATAAAGCGTTACACAGATTAAAGAAAATGAGTTTCGTTGAAAATAGACAATTTGAAATAAAATATGTGTCGAGCGATAATACCCGATAATTATGAACTACCATGCAAGGTACCATATGACCACGGTAGTATAATGTGTAATATATATTTATATATATATAATATTAAAATAAATTGAATTTAAAGTAATTTGGGGTAATTTTTAAACTATGCGGGTAATTGATTAATTACTGGGTAACAGAACATTATTCGGTTAACTAATAAGTTGATAAAAATTGACAAAATAACCCCCCAAGAGAAACGTGGCAGCCCCCTTTCAGTTAAGGTGATTCATTACTCATCTTTACATGTGTCACAAGGGCTAAAAGTCTTATCAAATGAAGAATTTGTAAGCTCTTTCACTGAAGATCAAATAAACACTTACATTCTGTCTTGAACCAAAAACAAGAGAACAAACATTTGGCATTCTGACTTAAACCAAAAAATGTGAGAGAGTAGGAACATTTTGTTTAAATTCAATCCTTAGCCAACATTTCATTCAAAAAAAGGTTAAAAGTAGATTAAGTTCGTCCGAAATTTCAAGTTTTTCCAAGTGTGAATTTCATCCATATTTCGCAGAAGTAGGTTCGTTCAAATAAATTCGGGAACAGGTATGTTAAGTCTAAGATTTACCTTCATTTTAGCATGATATCGTAATTACACAAGTTTGATAACGAGGCATAGAGAAAAATTCGTATCCCAGAATTTACATATATTTTGCTAGTCTCGCAAATTACATATATTTTCCTAGTTTTGTAAGTTACTATATTCTTCTTATCGAGACTTCATATTCAGTTAAGTATTTCCTTCTTCCGGTCAAAAGAGCAGAAAGTTTATATATATATACAGTGTTAAAAGTATTTTCATTACCATTGAGCTATAATCGATGGGTAGGCCTCTATTGGGCAACCACTGATCAGATGGTAAGTTATATATCGAGCCTGCTGTGGCCGAGCATCTATGAGCGAGCCCAGTTGGTCAAGATACAGAGCCTAGTATGGCCGAGTGCTTATGAGCGAGCCTACTACGGTAGAACACATATATATGTATACCGAGCCTTATAGAGTCGGACAACTATTTTACTCATTATATTGAGAGAGTTGAGTTAGTACCAGCTGATGAACATATATTCAGATTTTCTTTGACTCCCAGTTGTTTTCAGTTATTATATTATCAGTTCAGTTTCAGCTTCAGTATATTGCCTTACATACTCGGTACATTATTTCGTACTGACGTCCCTTTCTGGGGGCCCTGTATTTCATGCATGTAGGTTCAGATAGACAGACGGGTAGACCTCCCCAGTAGGTTTTGCCCGAGTTCAACTTTATCGGTTAGCTCCCCTTCTTTCGGAGTTGTCGTGTCTAGCGGTATGGTGTATATCTTGTGTATATATGCAGATAGGTTATGGGTAGGTCGGGGACCTGTTCCGATCACAGTACATCTATCAGTAGAGGCTTGTAGACATATCCTGTCGGTTAGTACAATATGTTGGGCATGTAGTCCCTATACGTATATTTTGTTAAACTGTCAGTTGTAGTAATTATGACGGCCTTGCCAGTCCAGATTTATGTTGACATTAGTTAGTGTTAGTCTCTATTTAGTTTTATATTTTGCATCGCACATTATCTTGTAATGTGAGCCATAGCCAAAGTATGACATTACGTGTTTAGAGTCTCTTAGTCGCAAGTGGTATGCAAGGATAGATGAGGAACTAGGTGTCGGTCTCGCCCCCGGGCTCGGGGCGTGACAACAATATCTTTCTCCAAGGCAAGGTGGTCCATGGTTTGTTTCCACCCCAAAGTCTCCACCCTCATCATGTTGGCTTCCTCACAGAGCTGTTCGATCTTTTCGGCCTTCTGCTGAACCTGTAGGATCGAAGCATTAGTCATTGTTCCCAAATTGATTCATCGAGCTTCAAAAAATTTTCATTACCTGCTCAATCAAGTCGGCCTGCTCTTTATGAGCTGTGGCCAATTCGGCTCGGAGGTCCTTGATCTCCTATTCTTTTTGCCCGTTGAGAAGTTTGAGGGAATTTCTCTCCTCCGTGAGCCTTTGAAGATCGACCTCTGATAAGTAGGGATTTTAACCGATTATTTGCTCTCTTTTACTTGCTTTTTAGGCCATAAATGCGTTAAGGTATTCCCAGAAACTAATGTAATATGCTTGCTTGTAGGGATTGTTCAAAATGAGCCAAAGGAGCCATAATCAACTCATAAAGGATTCAAAACTTGAACAATAACCAAGATTGTTCCAACAGATGAGAAACATAGACCGCGCCAAGATTATGCGACCGCGAACACTATTTCGAGGACCGCGAAATGAAGAATCAGAGAGATGGATTTTTGGGGTAAATAAGAACGTGGACTGCGTCAGAAAAGTGCGGCCGCAAAAGTACCTGCGTGACCGTGATTAGAATTCCGCAGACCGCGGTTGCTGAGGTTCAGAGAATTCACATTTCAATCTAAAACAAGAAGTGCGGTCCGTGTTATAATTACGTGACCGCGAAAGTCTCCTACGCGACCGTGATGAAAATTATGCAGTCCGCAAAACCATGACCAACCTAGATCTATAAGTTAAAAATGCGGACCACGATCAGAATTACGCGGTCGCGAAAGCAAGAGTGCGGCCGCGATCAGAATTACGCGGCCGCAAAACCTCCGCAGGGGTATTTTTGTCCGAAATTTTCAGCTTAGTATAAATAGATCTTTTTGTCATTTTTAGGTCAAGTTATGTATTAGAGGAGCACCTAAGACAACTGACTTTACTGCTTTTGAAAATTTTGTACTCGATTCATCTTTTATATTATATTTTCATCTTTTAATCTAGTATTATGAATTTCATCTTCATTTTATCTTCATTTTCTGTTATTTCCATGAGTAGCTAAACCTATAGCTAAGGTTGTGATCCAACCCTAGTGTGAGTATTTGATGGGTATTGAATATTAGGACTTGAATGTGTATGGGTTGGTGATATTTAAACTAGTTCTTACTAGAACTATAGAATTAGTGGTTGCAAATACTGATTCATGCCTCTATGACTTAGTCTCTACTTGAGAAAGAGGGACTAAGTCTAGGAAAGCAAAATAACAAGGAATTAGGATGAATTCAAGAAATTGATTGCCCCAATTAAAGGGTTAAACCTAGAGATAGTAATACCCGACTTGAGCTAAAATCACTTGAATTTCATGAAAATCGATTTGTGCTTGTGAAAGCCAAATTGGGCAAAATCACTCAAACTACCGAGAGGTATAGAGCGATTACCCGGGTGTGATAGTTATATTACGACCCCAACTAATCACACAACTGCCCTAGATTCTTGCTACCCGTTAGATATCCACTTAGGTGTAAGTCACTACCCTAGTCCCTTTAAATCCTTGAAAATCAACATCAAAAACATTATACTTAGATTCAATTATCGTAAACAATAGAATAGAGTTAGAAGTAGAAATCAAGCCATACATGTGTGGAAGTGTAATTAGATTCAAAACCACCATCTAGACTTGGATATAAAACTAATTTCAATTATTAACTCCCTGTGGATTCGATCCCGACCTAGTTGGGTTAAAATTGCATCGACCATCCTCTCTACTCAATAGTAGTGTAGGCTTGGACCTGATCAATTTTTGGCACCGTTGCCGGAGAGTTAGACGATTTTAGCTATATATCTGAGTATTTATGTGTTTTGTTTTTCTTTCCTTCCATTTTTCTAATTTGTATGTGAATTGCTTTTAGGTACCAAATGACTCTTAACAATAAAGCCCTTGGAAATTTTCCATTGGGGGAGGAGGTAGATGATGATCACGTGGATGAGATTCAACCCGAATCTCAGGTACAAAGGAGAGGCCGACCGCCTCATGATAATATTCCAAATCCTCCCCCACCTCCAGCAAGGGCAACACACCGGGTGTTTCCCAACGAAGGCTATACAAGTGCAATAGTCTCGCTCCAGATTAGGGAAGACAACTTTTAAATAACCAATGTCATGCTTACACTGTTGGAACTGAGGAGTTTCTTCACCAGAGCTCCACACCAAAATGCCTAAAAGTATCTTAAAGGTTTTGTTGACACGTGCTGGGGGAGTAAGCAAACTAACGTCTCCGAGGACGCATTGAGGTTAAGGCTTTTCCCATTTTATCTAAGGGGGAAGGCTTTGGATTAGCTAGAAAATTTACCCAGCCATTCCATCACCACTTGGGATGAGTTGGCCGAGACATATGGCAACGCTAAGAGATGAGATCCTTGCTTTTAAACAAGAGCCAAATGAACCGCTGCATGAGATTTGGGAAAGGTATCGGATGATGGTTAAAGACTGTCCGAATAATGATATGACCGAAGACATGATCCAACAAACATTCTATCGTGGCATCAACACAACAAACCAATGTGTGATAACTAACTCGTCAGGGGAACTTCATGAATACTCCATATGACGAAGCATGTGAAATACTTGATAAGATGGCAGATAGTTCTTCAATGTGGCAAAGCAAAGCTAATGTGCTACAAGGTGATCCTAATGTTATACACCGACACAGGGAGCTACATGACCACGACCAAGCTATAGTCGAGTTGACTACTACCATGAACCAATTGGCCAAAGCTCAGTTGCAACAAGTTCAAGGGCTAAAAAAAGTGAATGCCATTGAAGGAGTGAATATGATGATCAACAAGAAGGCAACGAGGTCAACAAGTTCAAAACAATCCGGACCAATTTGAGCAAAGTGATAGTGGGTACAATCAAGATGATTCCTATGATGATCAAAGTGAAGTGGTTCAGTATGTCAACAATTATCAATGTCAACGGGGTAATGCTCCGAATCAACAATAGTGGAGATCACAAGGAAATTGGGGAAATCAAGGTCAACAAGGAAATTCAAATAGTGGCAACAACAACAACCAAGGCAATTGGGGAAACAACAACATTCAAAATTGGGGTAATCAAGAAAATCAAGGCAATTGGGATGGCAACAATAATAGTAATTGGGGAGGCAACAACAATCAAGGGGGTTGGAACAACAATAATCAAGGGTTGGGCTTTCAAAGGCCCCCGATGTATCAACAACCGAACAACCCGCCTCTATTTCTGTCACAAGGTCCTAGATCTTCCAATAATGAGATGGATGGATTGAATCCATGTTCGAGCCAATGATGAAGAAAAATGTCGACTCTGACGCCCAATTGTCCCCTCCACAACACTTCTATCTGCAACTTGGAAGTCCAACTTGGCCAAATTGCTCAAGCGTTGAATACTCACCTTAAGGGGGAACTACCAAGTGATATGGTAGTAAACCCTAAGGGTGGGAACAATACGGTCCATGCTATGGAGGTGACTACAAGAAGTGGTAGAGGTGGAGTTGCTAGTACCTCTAATCCAAGAAAGATTATGAGTGATGACATGTTAGCACAAGATGATGATGAGCCAAGAAATGATGTGAAAGTGAGTGATGAGAATGTGAATGATGAAGTGAGGATAGACATTGATGACAACGTGGAGGAGACACAAAATGATGTGAACCCGTCTAGGGAACACATGATAGACATACCGGAAACGATAGTGCCCAAAGCCAAGGCTGCTTTGCCAAGGCCTCCTCCACCATATCCTAAAAGGCTCTCAAAGCAAAACAATGAGAACCAATTCAATAAATTCATTGATATGATGAAAAGTTTGTCCATAAATGTGCCTTTGGTTGAAGCTCTAGAACAAATGCCGGGATATGCCAAGTTCATGAAGACTTGGTAACAAGAATAGATCCATGAATTGTGAAATGATCAAAATGACACATCAAGTGAGTGCCATTGTACACTCCATGGCTCCAAATTTAGAATACCCTGGTGCCTTTAAAATCCCATGCACTATTGGTAGTGCCGATTTCGCTAAAGATTTGTATGACTTAGGGGAAAGCATTAACTTGATGCCATATTCTGTGTTCAAGACATTGGGGACTGGGCAACCAAGACCCACCTCCATAAGGTTTCAAATGGCGGACAGGACAATGAAGAGGCCATTGGGGATAATTGATGATATGCTAGTTCAGGTGGACAAGTTCATACTTCCCGCATATTTTGTGATACTTGACTGTGAGGTTGACTACGAGGTGCCGATAATATTGGGGAGACATTTCCTAGCTACAGGGAAGGCCTTAGTTGATGTGGAAGCATGGGAGCTCACCTTCTGGGTGGTGATGAAAAAGTTGTGTTCCATGTTTGCAAGTCAATGAGGCAGCCTAATAGCAACAAAGTGTGTTCGTTTGTGGATCTTGTGACCGAAGTGATTGTTGAAGACACAAGTACTATGATTAACGTGGAAGACCCATTGGAAGCTGTGTTGTTGAATCATGATGTGGATGAGAAGAAAGTCTTGGTGGAATATGTCAATACTTTGCAAGGTATGGGTGCATATACATATGGGCCCTGAAAACTTTCCTTGGACCTTGAGAACCGGAAGACTCCACAAACAAAGCCCACAATCGAGTAGATATTGGAGTTGAAGACTTTGCCTTCACACCTCAGGTATGAATTCTTAGGCCCTTGTTCCACTTTACCTGTTATTCTTTCCTTGTTCTTAACTAACGTGTAGGTAGATGCCACCCTTGCGGTGCTCCAAAGGAGGAAGAAAGCAATAGGTTGGACATTGGCCGATATTCAGGGTATAAGCCCTGCCTTTTGCATGCACAAAATAATATTGGAGGAGGATGACAAACCCTCTGTGGAACATCAAAGGCGGTTGAATGAGTCCATGCAAGAGGTAGTCAAGAAAGAGATCATCAAATGCCTGGATGCTGGGGTTGTCTACCCTATTTCTGATAGTTCATGGACTTTGCCGGTGCAATGTGTCCCAAAAAAGGGGGCATGACAGTGATTACAAATGACAACAATGAGTTGATCCCCACAAAAACTATCACTTGTTGGAGGGTATGTATGGATTATAGGAAGCTCAACAAAGTGACTCGGAAAGACCATTTTCCGCTTCCCTTTCTTGATCAAATGTTGGATAGGTTAGTCAGACATGCTTATTATTGCTTCTTGGATGGGTATTCTGGATATACCCATATTCTTATTGCACCTGAAGACCAAGAGAATACCACTTTCACTTGTTCGTATGACACATTTGCATTCTCAAGGATGCCATTTGGTTTATGTAATGCACCGGCTACTTTTCAGCGGTGTATGATGGCAATATTCACGGATATGGTGGATGACTTCCTCAAGGGTTTCATGGATGATTTCTCTGTTGTGGGGGATTCTTTTGATGAGTGTTTGGATAATCTTGATAAAGTCTTAGCATGTTGTGAATAGACCAACTTAGTGATTATTTGGGAGAAGTGTCACTTTATGGTTAAGGAGGGCATTGTCCTTGGCCGTAAGATCTCCAAGAATGGTATTGAAGTGGATAAAGCAAAAATTGAAGTGATATCAAAACTCCCTCCTCATACTTCCATCAAAGGAGTGAGGAGTTTTTTAGGTCATGCGGGGTTTTACCATTAGTTCATCAAGGATTTCTCAAAGGTGGTGAACTCCTTGTGCAAGTTGTTGGAAAAAGATGCCAAATTTGTGTTCAATGGTGATTGTATTAAGGCATTTAAGCCACTCAAGTATAGGTTGACTACAACTCCTATCATTACCACACCAAATTGGAGCTTACCATTTGAGCTCATGTGTGATGCTAGCGATGTGGCGATATGAGCGGTATTGGGGAAAAGAATCAACAAGATATTTCATCCAGTCTACTATGAACGGAATTGTCCCGAATGAGTTCTCTTCAAACCAAAGAAACAAGCTCAAACAGGACTGCTTGGATTATTATTTGGACGAGCTATAACTTTTTAAAATTTGCACCGATGGTGTTATCCGGAGATGTGTTCCAGAAGAAGATCAATTGTGTATTCTTGAAGCTTGGCATTCATCGCCCTATGATGGTGACCATGGTGGGGCGAGAACTGCTACAAAGGTCCTATGCTGTTAATTCTATTGGCCTACCTTGTACAAAGATGCTAGTGTGCTTGTTAAGAGGTGTGATGGTTGCCAAAGAACCGGTAGGATTTCCAAGAAGAATGAGATGCCTCTCACCACCATCCTTAAGATTGATATTTTTGATCCATGGAGCATCGACTTTATGGGTCCATTTATGAGTTCGTGTGGGATCACCTATATTCTTGTTGCTTTGGATTACGTTTCCAAATCGGTTGAAGTTCTGGCTTTGCCCAACAATGAAGCACGGAGTGTGGTGGCTTTCTCAAAGAAAAATTTATTCACAAGGTTTGGCACCCCAAGGGCCATCATTAGTGATGAGGGTTCTCATTTCTGCAACAAAGCCTTTGACACTTTACTCTCCAAGTATGGTGTTACTCATAAGGTGTTAACCCCCTATAATCCCCAGGCAATTGGACAGGTTGAGGTCTCCAACAAGGAGATCAAGAGTATTCTATCAAAGATTGTAAATGCTAACCGGACTGATTGGTCAAGGAAACTTGGCGATGCTTTATGGGCCTATAGAACAACTTACAAGACTCCAGTTGGTATGTCTCCATATCGGTTGGTGTTTGGGAAAGCATGTCACCTCCCGGTGGAATTAGAGCATAAGGCCATGTGGGTGTTGAAGAAGTTGAACCTAGAGTGGGATGTAGCTGCCAATCTTCAGGTGGAGCAATTAAATGAACTTGATGAGTTCTGGTTCCATGCTTAGTCTAGTTCGTCCCTGTATAAGGACAAGATGAAGTACCTAAATAATAAGTATATCTGGAACAAAGAATTCAAAGAAGGTGACCTTGTTTTTTTATTCAACTCTCGGTTATGGATGTTTCCGAGAAAGCTAAAGTCAAAATGGAGCGGTCCCTTTGAAGTGGTGCATGTAACTACTTTTGGTGCTCTAGATTTGAAAAAACAAGAATGGTGAGATCTTTAGAGTCAATGGGCACCGAGTGAAATATTACCTTGGTAAGGTTGATGATGGCCACGTTGTAACATTGATCCATTTCAAGTGAATGATGGTAACATGCGTCGTACCGCGACGTTAAATCAGGTGCTTCTTGGGAGGTAACGCATGTGTTTTTCTTTCTTTTGATTTTCTTCTTAGATTAGGCATTGTTTTGGACTAAATAGTTGTGAAATGTATGTAGGAATTGGTTGTCCAGTGTAGGAAATTGACAAGGAAGAAATTTGGCTAAGTGACAAAAGTTCGTGGACCGTGCCTAAAAATTTTTCGGACCGTGTGAGTACTTCGCGGCCGCACAATTCTGTGCGCGGTCACGTAGTTTAATTGAGCAAAATGCCAACTCTTTGAAGTTTGCCTCTCAAAATCCCTTCAGAGTTTGCGGCCACGTTCAAATTTTCGCGAACCGTAGAAATTCTGCAACCGAGGCCAATGTTTTGCGAACCGCGACCATGTGTTTGAAGTAGAACTACAAAAGGTAACAGAGTGCGGACCTCGACAAAATTTCGTGGCCGCACTCAGGTAAGGTGTTGGGCCCACTGGTTCTAAGTATAAATAGGATTTCCTAAATCATTTTACACTTTACGAACCCTAACTTTTCACCACACCTAAAAAGCACTACACATCTCTCCTTGCTCTCCTTCTCATCTCACTCACTTTAAGTGTAGATTTTCTACAAATTTTACAACTGGCATGTTCAATTCAATGGTTTGATTTTATTTTTTTCATTTCTTTTCTCTTTGCTTTAATTTGTTTTAGTTAGGGTTAGATGCATGCCATATTCAATTTCATTCTTTCTTATTGCAGGAGTGCAACCCGATCCCATTACGAATGTC
This sequence comes from Nicotiana sylvestris, assembly GCF_000393655.2. Lineage (NCBI taxonomy): Eukaryota > Viridiplantae > Streptophyta > Magnoliopsida > Solanales > Solanaceae > Nicotiana > Nicotiana sylvestris. The sequence continues at coordinate 92,173,075 of NC_091061.1, forward strand.
ACCGTGGCGGCGTGACACCCCATCCCATTTCATATATCTTGTTGCAGGCGTGTGATCACAGTCTACTCTACACCACTAAAAAGTACCGAGAGAGGGTCGTAATAGCTTTTACCCGATTTTGGGTTGGGATCGATTTCCACAAAGAGCTAAAAAGGGAGTTGAGTATCTATTTAGGTTGGAATTGCATATTGGTTCCAAATTGCACTTTTGTTCATTTTTGGGTTTTCTTTTATAGTTCTACTATTATCAAACTACAAATTATAATTACAACTAGATTAAGCTAAGAGTAAAATGCTACAAGTTGATCAAATATTCTAAAAGGCACTAGGGTAGTGACTTTCACCTAGGTGGTCAATTGACAGGTAATTGCATCTAAAACACGATTGACATAATTGGGAAATATGTTATAACCGTTGCTCGATATTACCCACTCTCACACCTCTCGGTAGAAAGAATGATTTTGCCCAATTGACTTTCTCAAGACCAATTAGTTATGCATATTTGCTCAAGCAACTAGGGTTCAAGTCGGGTTTTACTCTCTCGAGGTTTAACCCTTTAATTGGGACTATCAATTCTCTTTAGTCCATCCCAATTCCTTGTTGGATCAATTTCGGAGACTTAGGCTCTCTTTCTCAAGAAGAACCCAAGTCAACTTAGCATAAACTAGTGTTTGCAACCACTAATTTAGTAATTAAACCATGAAATTGACCCAAATAGCAAACATCCATAGTCAATCTAGCCATAAATTGCAACACCCATCAATTGCCCACACTAGGGTTAAGCCACAACCCTAGCTAATGGGTCTAGCTACTCATACTTGAAGAGAAAACAGAGAAATAGATGATGATGGACACATATTAATTTAATTGCTAATCTAAATACAAAGATTCAATGACAAAAAGTAAGTAAAAACGCCCAAAATGGATACAAAATACGTTCCCACGAGCGTAGCAGCTATTCTAAAATGTCTGATGCCCTAAAAATGGAAAAAGGATCTATTTATACTAAGCTGGAAAATCTGGACAAAATTGACCCTGCGGGGTTAGTGCGAACCGCACAAAATGGTGTGCGGATGCACTAGGCTCTTTAACTTGAAAACTTGACTCTCTGCACTCAGGCTCTGCGGACCGCACAGAATGGACTGCGGCTGCGGAGGCTTCTAGTGCAGTCCGCACAAACTGGACCGCGAACCGCAAATGCTTGAAAGCTCCAACTTCACCCTCTCTGAACCTTAGCTCTGCGGACCGCACAGAATGGTAGTGCAACTGCATTGCCTTCAGTGTGGACCACACAAAACATTCTGTAGCCGCACTGCCTTATTGCCTGAAATACCAGCTCTCTAAATCTCCCTAGTGCGGACCGCACAAAGTGTAGTGCGGCCGCACTAGGCCTATTTTTTCTGAGTTTGTCTTGTCTTTGGTACTTGTGCAAGTTTCAGTCCTTTTGAGCTGATCTTTGATATCTTGTCACTTTTTTGATCAAACCTGCAATCAAGCACAACTTATGAGCCTTTTAGGACTATTTTGTATGAATTTATAATCAAAGCATAAGCAAGAAGGAGTATAAAATGCGTCAAAATCCCTAGTTATCAACTCCTTCAAACTTAAGCTTTTTTCTTGTCCTCAAGCAAACAAAATAAGACCCACCCCTTATGGGAAAATCCAAGAAATTTTCAGCTGTCCTAAGGCAACCTCAACTAACATCAATAGGGACAAGCAATTTCCCTCAACACACATGAGTCATTAACAACATTTAACCTTTGAAACATCATGGATTAAGTGCGACACAAGATCATCAAGATTTGACTCAACACATCAAAGAACTCTTTCAATTACTTTGGTCATTGTGGTACCCAAACTCACACATCCTCAAATCTCCCTAAGCAAACCTCACCTTAAGAATATTGGCACGCAAAATGAAGCTAATGGAAATTCACTCATCTCTCTCAAGAAAAAGTCACAAGTTCGGCTCTAGGTACCATATGCTTGGCGCTTATGTGAGTATCCACTAATGTAAGCTTCATTCAACTCAAGATCATATAGGGCTTTTGTGGAGACATTATGAAGGCTTTTGGTTCAGGGTAGGACATGTCTTGGTCTAAGTAGGTTCTATCTTCCCTTAAGCACTTCTTTTGATTCATTTGGCACAATTCACTTGACTCTTTGAGTCATTTCACTTCTTTCTAAGGGGTTAGAGAGACACACTGTCACTCTTTCTTATGCATTTCAAACCTTTTCTCCTTTTTCAACATTCCACACCTTTCATTCTTTTCTTTTTTCTTGAATCCTTTTTTATTCTTTTTCACTTTGAACATTCTTTTTGTCTTTTGCTTTTCTTTCTTTTTCATTGTCTTTCCTTTTATTCTTTTTTGTGCCCTTTTACCACTTTGTTGCAATCCTCATCTCTCCCCCCAAACTTATACTTTTGTCATGTGCTAAAGGAAAGATCGGTTGCCAAGAGAAAGTATCTTTTAGAAAGGGTATAGGCTTGCATCATGGTTCTTGAAAGAAAGAGGTCTAAGGCTCAAAAGGGTTGACTAGGGATCATATCATTGGTAGGCTATGGAACTGTTCAAACTATCATTTCGATCAAGGAGAGACTATAATCATGTCTCAAGTCAAAATTCACTTATGATTTTGCCTCACCAAACATTCAGGGCAAGTTCTAGACCAATGGCTCGGGATTTGGACTTGCAATTGCAATTACTCATCACACAAGCTAAGAGATTACTAAAGACATAGAGTCAGGGGCCCACAACGACCTTAGATATGATTTGAGAACACAATGGTCCCAAAAAACCACTTGATGATTATCGGTCAACACAAGAGTCTCAAGGTCACGACTTTCACCATCCTAACTACAATAGTTTGTTTTTGACCATGAGATCAAAGGCAAATGTGCTAGGCCCAAGTGTAGCTTTGCTTGAGGTACCCTTAACTACCAATCTACTAAAAACGAAAAGAAAAAAACGGACTCAAACCCTTAAGAAGGTTGTCATGCCATCCATCATTGGGAAGAGCCACCCGGTTCACACAACACTCCGCCTTTGGAAAGAACCGTGGCATTAATAAAACCAAAGGCTTATTGCAAACTTTGAAAACAAGAAGCTACGAATCACAAATAAGAAGCTAAGAACGAAAAATTTGCGGAAAATAGAATGAATATATACACGAGGGGATTTGTTGAATATACAATAGATGGGGATGAATATGTACAATGTAGTATAACTTTATATGCAGACCCAAAGTTAAATAAAAGTACGATAAATGTAACGGAATATCAAAATTATATATAGACCAAAGATAAAAAGATAAAGAAAGCATAAAAATGTATAATATATATATACAATCATCCAAATGAATAGTAGGGCCTACCCCCTCAAATGAAAGTTGGCATTGTCCCCAATGCCAACTAGCCTAAATAAGCACCATAAAGATAGAGAAAAAGGATATAGAAGACTCCCTAAGCCCTGTCTGTCTAGGATCACGGGTGGTCCCTGGGTCCTCTGTGTGCTCAAGACCCTCATATTGGTTCCCGGTGGTCTGCTTCTCTACTATTGGGACCTGGGCCTAGACCTGGACAGGCTCTAGAACTGGCACATCCTGTGGCTGACTGGAAGAAGTCTCTGGTGGGTCCGCCAACTGGATGATAGCATCATCGACTCTAGGAATCATTCTCTTCCTCTTCGGAGGCCTCTGTGTCTGCTCCAGCTGTGGGTGAGCTGCTGGCACTAGGTCATCAAGCAACAAGTCTAAAGGCAGCTGGTCAGCCTTCAGTCTATCAACATCTGCCCGCAGCCTCTTCATGGACTCCTTGGAGGCCCGTGTCTTCCGCAACTTTTTATGCTCCTTAGCAAGCTCCTTGAGAGCCTTGCTATGTGAATCGACTTCCTTTGAGAGTGCAGCCTGAGTATCGAGGATCTTCTTTTGGTTGTCAAGTATCTCCTTGAGCGCATCCTCTATCGACTGTGGCACCTGTGGAGCTGGGGGACCGACTGAGCCTCTATAGTGGTAGTCAAAATGGACAACTTGGATGAGGCAGTCTGCATCCAGTTGTTGATACTCAAAAGTGCCTGGCTTAGACGGTAGGCAGTAATAGGATGGGCCCGGGTAGATGAGATATCTAGGCCTGCTGATGTGGATGGGCTAGGAGGAATGACTAAGGATATGGATGGACTGGGAGGGATATCTGTAGATTTGGAGGTATGCTCAGCAGAAGCCACTACCTCAACCGGCTCCTCAGACTGGCCAGTTGGAGTAGTAGCTGGTACTTTGTAGTTTTTGCTTTTGGGGTTGTCATCCCCCTTCATGCTATACAAGGAAAATGGGGTTGTCGCCTTGACCTTGATGTCATATGGCCTCTTGTCCACTTCTAGGTCCTAGAAGTACTTAGTGAGGAAACTAGGGAAAGGGTAGTTTCGGTCATGCTCCGCACCCACTATCGTGATAATCCAGGACAACACATTCCCCACATTTATGGGGTACCCCGCCATATTCGAAGAAACCAATACAGCCCGGTGGAGAGGAAGGGTGTTCTCATGAGTGGTAGGGTCCAACCGGCTGCAAACAAAAGTCTCCCATCCCCTCGCTTCAAAGTTCAAGGTCCTTCTCAATATTTTGACCCCAATAGTCAACCAATCGAGGACGGTACCTGGGATTGCCAGGTATTGTGCTAGCCATGGACGAACCTCCTTGCCCATCTCTATATTCTCCATATACAGAGTCTCATCCTCCTCATTGAAGCCCAGATATTTATTAATCGACTTCCCATCAAATAACACATTGAGCTTCCGAACCTTGGTCACTTTGGAGCCCTTTTTGATAAGGGCTACATTGGAATAAAACTCCTTGACCAAGTGTTCGTTGGCGTCCACACAAGCATCTAGGAATTGCTCGCAACCCACTCTAGTTCTAAATTATCTCTGCACGTTGGGGTTGTGGGGTAGTAAGTCTTTGTCAATGAAACTAAGCTCCGGTATCAACTTTCTTACTGGCCACCACTCCCTAAACTTATAGTACGCCACTTCACTTACAAACCTATCCTCCCAAGCTTCGGGCTTCCTAGTTCTAGCAACGCCTCCCACCTGAGGCTCACCTCATTCAACTACCTCCTCATTTCCCTGTACTTCCTCCTCACCTCCTTCTACACCCTCCCCAGATAATGAAGTTGTGGGAGAGGTGGAGTATTCCCCACTATCGACTGCTGAGCCCTCAGACGACCCAGAAGAAACATGAGTTGGTGCTTGGGCATTGGGTGATGGTAGAGGAGTGTCTCTCAATCTATGCCTCTCCGGCTAGTCAAGGATGTATTTAGGTATAGAATCGGAAGAGATTTCCTGGGAGTGCTCGTACTCACTCCCCGACATGTCAATGGCCCTATTAGCTGCTTTTATGGCCTTTCTCATATTCTTGATGTTTTGCCTCGCTTGGAGAGTGAGTCGTACCATTTTCTGCTTTTCACCCTGGGAGGATTCACCTCTGTCGGGTTGTTTAGATCTCTTGCCTCTTTGTTTACCCATTGTCTGCAAACATCAATCAATACATTTGTTAGTATCAATAGAAGCAGTTCAGATTATTGTTGTAGAAAGAATTGCAGAACAGAGGCAAAATGTTGCAGACAGTTCTCAGAAGATACCCAGTGTGGACCGCACAAAATGGAGTGCGCCCGCACAGGGGCCAGAAGTTCATCAGTCCGGTCCGCACAAAATGGTACTATGGACCGCACAAAAATGACTGCACAAAAATGACCGCAGTCCGCAATGAGTGCCCAGAAGTGGCACTAAGTTAGGGTTCATGAAATTTTGCCTTTAAGGCCCTTTTTCCACCTAATTAGAGTCCCTAGATGATTACCCAGCCAATTACACTAACTAAGTCCATATGAATCCAATTTTAAACTAACCTAACCTATCAATTAAAGAAATACAGGAGGAGTAGGAAGTAAAACCTAAGAAAAACAAAAGTTAAATTAAATTGATAAAATTAAACAAGTAAAAGGAAGATTATGGTACCAGATTATGAGATAAATTGAATCAACGCAATGCAAATCAAGTAATTACAATCAAAGGAGAAGATAAGCAGTGTTTATAATCTCCGAGATTCAATTTTGCAAAAAGAGTAAAAGGAGGCCCTCAGGGTCTATTTATAGAAAAACCCCTAGGGCCCATTCTCACCAACCAGTGCGGACCGCACAAAATGGACCGCGGGCCGCACTGCCCTGCTTTGTTCAAGTTTGAAAAGGCAACGCTCTGCGGTCCGCTCAAAATGAACTGCGGTCGCAGAGGTCCATCGCGGACCAAACAAAATGTAGTGCGGCCGCGGTGGCAAACTTCAGAGAGGCTTCATTTTACCCACACCAATGCGGTCCGCACCAAATGTATTGCGGCCACACTGGAAACTTCAGAGACCTGTGCATTTATTCCACTATGTCATGTACTACATCAACACAACCTTGTAGCATCTCACAACTAGTTAGCCCAAAAATCAATCCTCTACTACAAAGAAAATCAAAGAAAACAAGAAGAAAAACACATGGGTTGCCTCCCAAGAAGCGTCTGATTTAACGTCGCGGCACGACACATATTACCATAATATTTTTTGAAATGAAGGATCACCACCACGTGGCTGTCATCAATTTCCCCAATATAATGCTTGACCCGGTGCCCATTAAATCTGAAGACTTAACCATTTTTATTTTTCAAATCAAGAGCACCAAAAGGGGTCACAAACACAACATCAAACGGTCCACTCCATTTGGATTTGAGCTTTCCCGAAAATAGACGTAACCGGGAGTTGAACAAGAGAACCAAATCACCTACTTTGAACTCCTTTCCATGAGCATAATTATCATGAAGGTACTTCATCTTGTCCTTATATAAGGACGAACTAGAGTAGGCATGGAATCTGAATTCATCAATTTCATTGAGCCGCTCCACCCGAAGATTGGCTGCAACATCCCACTTAAGATTAAGCTTCCTCAAAGCCCACATGGCCTTGTGCTCTAACTCAACCGGTAGATGTAAAGCTTTCCCAAACACCAACCGATACGGGGACATACCAATCGGAGTCTTGAAAGTCGCCCTATAATCCCATAGAGTGTCATCCAACTTCTTCGACCAATTGGTCCTATTTGCATTGACCGTCTTTGACAATATGCTTTTGATTTCCGGGTTGGAGACTTCCACTTGACCACTTACTTGAGGGTGATAGGGGGTAGAAACTTTGTGATTGACACCGTACTTATAAAGCAACGTGTCGAAAGCTTTATTGCAAAAATGAGATCCCACATCACTAATAATCGCACGGGGAGTGCCAAACCTTGTGAAAATGCTCTTCTTAATAAATGCAACAACACTCCGGGCTTCATTGTGAGGCAAAGCCACGGCTTCAACCCATTTTGAGATATAGTCAACCGCCACGAGAATGTAAGTATTCCCACAAGAGCTAACAAATGGACCCATGAAATCGATACCCCAAACATCAAAGATATCTACTTCAAGAATGGTATTGAGAGACACTCATCCCTTTTAGAAATTCCACCCACTCTTTGGCATACCTCTTCACAAAATCACCCATATATTTGAAAAAGGTTGGCCAATAGAATCCACAACTAAGAACTTTCGAGGCGATCCTCACCCCACCGTGATGGCCACCATAGGGTGAAGAATGGCAAGCCTCTAAGATACTTAATTGTTCTTCCTCCGGGACACATCTACGAATCACACCATCCGTGCAAATCTTGAACATGTATGGCTCATACCAATAGAAATCCAAACTATCCCACTTGAGCTTCTTCCTTTGGTTAGAAGAGAGATCACACGGGATTATTCCGGTCACAAGGTAATTAGCAACATCGGCAAACCATGGCATAACATTCATTGATACCGCAAGGAGTTGTTCTTCGGGAAATGAATCATTGAAAACAATACAAAAAACTAACTAAATAGATAGCCAAAACCGTTAGCACCCCGACAACGGCGCTAAAAAGTTGATCGTAACCTACTCCACAATACTAAAAAGTACCGAGAGAGGGTCGCAATAGCTTTTACCCGATTTTGGGTTGGGATCAATTTCCACAGAGAGCTAGAGAGGGAGTTGAGTATCTATTTAGGTTAGGATTGCGTATTGGTTTCAAATTGCACTTCTTTTCATTTTTGGGTTTTCTTTTATAATTCTACTATTATCAAACTACAAATTATAATTGCAACTAGATTAATCTAAGAGTAAAATGCTACAAGTTGTTCAAATATTCTAAAAGGCACTAGGGTAGTGACTTTCACCTAGGTGGCTAATTGACGGGTAATTGCATCTAAGACACGATTGACATGATTGGGGAATATGTTATAACTGTTGCTTGATATTACCCACTCTCACACCTCTCGGTAGAAAGAATGATTTTGCCCAATTGACTTTCTCAAAACCAATTGGGTGTGCATATTTGCTCAAGCAACTAGGGTTCAAGTCGGTTATTACTCTCTCGAGGTTTAACCCTTTAATTAGGACTATCAATTCTCTTGAGTTCATCCCAATTCCTTGTTGGATCAATTTCAGAGACTTAGGCTCTCTTTCTCAAGAAGAGCCCAAGTCAACTTAGCACAAACTAGTGTTTGCAACCACTAATTCAGTAATTAAACCATGAAATTGACCCAAATAGCAAACACCCATAATCAATCTAGCCCTAAATTGCAACACCCATCAATTGCCCATACTAGGGTTGAGCCACAACCCTAGCTAATGGGTCTAGCTACTCATACTTGAAGAGAAAAACAGAGAAATAGATGAAGATGAACACATATTAATTAATTGCCAAGCTAAATACAAAGATTCAATGATAAAAAGTAAGTAAAAATGCCCAAAATGGATACAAGATACGTTCCCACGAGTGCAGCAGCTATTCTAAAATGTTTGATGCCCTAAAAATGGAAAAAAGATCTATCTATACTAAGCTGGAAAATCTGGACAAAATTGCCCCTGCAGGGTTAGTGCAGACCGCACAAAATGCTGTGCGGCCACACTAGGCTCTTGAACTTGAAAACTTGACTCTCTGAACTCAGGCTCCGCGGACCGCACATAATGGACTATGGTCGTGGAGGCTTCTAGTGTAGTCCGCATAAACTGGATCGTGGACCGTACAAGCTTGAAAGCTCCAATTTCATCCTCTCTGAACCTTGGCTCTGCGGACCGCACAAAATGGTAGTACGACCGCATTGCCTTCAGTGCGAACCGCACAAAACCTTCTGCGGCCGCACTGCTTTAATGCCTAAAATACCAGCTCTCTGAATTTCCCTAGTGCGGACCACACAAAGTGTAGTGCGTCCACACTAGGCCTGTTTTTCCTGAGTTTGTCTTGTCTTTGGTACTTGTGCAAGTTTCACTCCCTTTTGAGTTGATCTTTGACATCTTGTCACTTTGTTGATCAAACCTGCAATCAAGCAGAACTTATGAGCCTTTTGGGACTATTTTGTATGAATTTATAATCAAAGCTTATGCAAGAAGGAGTATAAAATGCGTCAAAATCCCTAGTTATCAGCGTGCAACCTGCTCCCATCTCATATATCTTATTGCAGGTGTGCAACCCGCTCCCAATCATATATCTTGTTACAGGCGTGCAACCCGCTCTCTTTTCATATATCTTGTTGCAGGCGTGCAACCTGCTCCTATTTACAAATCATCATCAATCATAAAAGAATCCTGGCAAGGGAACAAGGGTATAACAACAACATTCCGGCAAGGGAGACAATATCATAAACAATAACATCCCGACAAGGGAACAGTAGTATAACAACAATATCCCGACAAGGGAAAACAATATCATAAGCAATAACGTCCCGGTAAGGGAATCAACAAATACATAATAAGGGTCACGGAAAAACCAAGAAGCACGATAACCTCAACAAAACAACAAGTCATAATAAGCACGTGTTAACTACACCGGTAACCACAACAATTGGACATGTAACATATTTGCACGAAGTCATAGAGGAACTCACAATCAAGAAGTATCAAAACAATAAGGAAGGCAATCACTTCAATTAAGGCAATTAAGGGTCAATGTAACATATAACAATTAGAGGAAAGCTAACAACGTCATATGGAGCATATAGAGGCAATTTAAGCAATTAGGAAACCCAATCGTAACGGGATACTTTCCACATAAGGACCTAAGAACGCTAGAGGCAAATTTCCCACAAATAAGTCTGAGCACACACTCGTCACCTCGCATGCATGGACTACAATTAGCATAGAAGACTCAATTCCTAAGGGGAAGTCCCCCCACTAGGTTAGGCAAGACACTTACCTCAAAGACGACAAAGCGATACTCTAAAATGCACTTCTCGGGTGAAAAGACCTCCGGACGGCTCAAATCTAACCAAATTAACTTCAAAGCACAAATAAAACACATAAAAAACTATTCCGGATCATAAAGTCTCAATCTTTAACAATATCCAAAAATGGGTCCAAAAGTCTGCCCCCGGGCCCGCCCCTCAAAACCCGACAAATATTACAAAATTCGAATACCCATTCTAATATGAGTTCAACCATACAAAATTTATTAAATTCCGATACCATTTGGCCCCTCAAATCATGATTTTTTATTTTAGGAATTTTCTTCAAAAACAACAATTTCCTCAACCCAAATCACAAATTAAATGGTAAAAATGAATACAAATTCATGGAATATAATCAATTCTGGGTGAATAACACTTACCCAATCGTTTTGCTTGAAAACCCCACAAAGAATCACCCAAAATTGAGCTCTAGAACTCCAAAAATGTTAAAAATGGCTAACCCTCAGAATAGAGTACTATTTATTCTGCCCAGGGATTTATGCATCGCGATCGTGGATATTGGGTCGCAATCTTGGAGAATAGAATCAAAGTTGTCAAGAAATACCCTTCGCGATCGCAAAAAAAGGGACGCGAATGTGATGAACAATGGCAGGAGCTTACGCGAACGCGGGGCAATGGATGCGAAAGCGAAGCAGAGGAAAATAGATCTTCGAGATCGCGGGAGTTTCTATGCAAATGCGATGAAGGAAAAAGAGGCAGCCAGCAACCACGCATCGAGAAAGCGAAAGGCTGTTAGCGATCGCGGAGAAGGAACACCAGAAGCAGAATACAACAGTCCAAACAAAGGGGGAAATGACCCGTAGCCTACACGGACACACCCGAGGCCCCCGGGACCCCGTCTAAACACACAAACAAGTTATATAACCTAATACGTACTCGCTCGAGGTCACAAATCACATCGAACAATGCTGAAATGAGGAATCACACCATGAATCAAACTTAGGAACTTTCCAATCTTTCAACTTCTAAAACCCGTAATGATGCCAAATTTTGCAGACAAGTACAAAATGACATAACGGAGCTGTTCCAACTCTCCGAATCGCATTCTGACCCTGATATCACAAAAGTCAACTATTGTCAAACTTCTCCATTTTCCAACTTTCTCCGAAATGCCTCAAATTACCCTACGGACCTCCAAATCCGAATCCGGACACGCGCATAAGTCCAAATTCACCATACAAAGTTGTTGAGATCACCCACAACTGATTCCGAGGCCGTTTACTTAAAAGTCCAATTCCAGTCAAATTTTTACCGTTTAAGCTTCCAAAACTAGTTTCCTTCTTTCAATTTGGCTCTGAATCATCCGGAAGAAGAATCCAACCATGCACGCAAGTCAATACACATGATATGAAGCTGCTCGAGACCTCAAACTACTAAGCCGGGTGCAATTGCTCAAAACGACCAGTCGGGTCGTTACATCCTCATCCACTTAAACATATGTTCGTCCTCGAACGTGCCCGGAGACATTCCAAAGCGATCGAACCACTGCATGAGCTCACCATACATACACCCAGGGGTGATTCCCCATCACCCAACCGAAGCAGAACTAAAAATGCAACTCAAGTGAAGATCTCATCTCCTCCTTAGCCCAAAACCTTCGAACAGAACCCAAACCTCAATATCTGAAATTCATCATAGGATCCGAATTCTACACCATTATGCTGTATAAACCTTAACAAGCTGAATCAAACCAAAATTCTAATCCAGAATATAATTACATGTTTCCCCACACAACTCAAATGCCCGAAACAATAACCTCTGACCACCATAGCTGCTAAAATAACCTCCTAGATGTCGACAATACACTTCACATCGAATATAACCTTGTTTAGAACCTCCACATTGCTGCTCCTGATAAATAAACATGCGGGAAGTCATAGCCGCCCATGAAGACAACAAGGCAAGAAGCTTTCTCGCCCGCCAAAGGCCATTACCCAAATCTTAACAGAAATACCCTCATACTAGCAAACACTCCTCACTCCCAATACCATAGTACTATCTCAGGTCTAAAAACCTCATCTCAGCCAACACAAGCAACCTAACTAATAGCTCATCACGGAACCACACAGATTCTCACATTACATAGTTTGTACACCAACCCAACAATGACCCAATTATGCAGCACAAATAAAGGAAAGCAAGGTATAAGAATTATCTAACAAGTACAACATGTGTAACAAAAAAAGTATAATAATTTTATCAATTCGTCCCACACATGGAAAACACAACACCAGATAAACACAAGGAAAGGGTATCCAATAACATCCGCTGCGGCGTGTAGCCCGCTCCCAAAAACTCATCTAGCCAAAATGCTCGGGCTCACTGATCATATGAATACTTATATCAAGTACAACAGAGTTCACAAATAAAACTGTGGGAAAAGTTAATAGAAGTAATAAGACATAAAAGAAACAAGCACATCTGAGGTGCAACGAGTAATTAACATCACGAGGGCTATCTCACGCACATTGCCATAAGGCCTGAATAGAATTACAACATGCGTGGAGAATAATCATACCACCTCACAGCTCATCACAACATAAGAGAGCAGCACATAACATAGGCCAGAGGCACAAATAATATCCATTCTGCGTGATAACATAACCAAAATGGTAACATCACAGGGGCACACGAACTTAATCTGATACAAGATACATATTCTCATTGAGCTTTCACATTACCTCAACCAAATCTTGATCCTTCCCAATTAGATAAATATGCTTTAAAAGGATCCACAACAACTTGTCAATAATACATGCTATTAATCATCCCATTCTCAACATTTCTTCAAAATCCGCAAATAAGAAATAGTCCATATATGAGGGCATCTAACCCCAAACCTTAGGAATACCAAAATTTACATACTCGACTCAACTACACAATCAAATGGCTGATAGATCACTCACACCTTATTATTCTGCTGAAGCACTCATATAGAGTTTCTGACCGCATAACCAAACATGAACCTCGAAAAACCTCAAACCCCGTTATCATCATGCTACTAGCCACACACCCGCAACCCAAACCTCAAGGTCCTTTCCACAAACACACACTCTTCACATATGATAGCCAACAATGCCAACACTCTGTTAAGTTCATATACCGATTTAGGAGAACCACAATGTACCACATATTCCTTACGCTCATAGTAGACAGTCAACTCAAGCCATTGCCAAACCACCGAGAACCCTTCGAGGTCCGCCCGCATACCACTACGCCATCAGGACTGCACCTCCCCAACTCAACTGAGTAACACAAACCGGCTAATCCAAAAGTGCTGCCACAAATGCCAGTAGATAATTCCCATTTAAAGGACCATTTACTTCCATGGCTATGCTAATCAACCACTACTGAACTGACTCATTTCTTCGAATAGTCGATAAGAAATATCCCCCATCAAAGCCCCAATATCATCCCTTGCAAGATCTCAGTCTTTAGTTATATAAAAAAAATTCAGAAACCTTCCAATACCACTTATATACATACCTTAGGCCAAAACTGATGTAAATCTGACTCTGCAATCTGAATGCCGCTATTGGACTCCTCCACTTGGCGCAAAGCAATAGAAAATGACGTCTGATGATCCGCAAAACTAACCTTCACAGCTTGCACAACACAAATCACAAAGTACTCCAATACCACCAACTATTCCCAATCAACACCCACATCGTGGCCTTGCCACAATCACGATGACTAGTCAAACAATTAAACCTTCACCAGCTCGCACTTATCAACCAGATGTCGGAAACCGTAGCGCCTCCATATGAACAATTGCATAGTCTCTCAATGCCTCTGTATCTTCAGTCTGGGCGACACGTTGAGACAATGCCTGAGCATCCCTAACTCCTTCGTAGCCCGTTTGTAGCATCACAAACCACTGGCGTATAGCGGACAATGAGAGCGTAATATCATACACGACTGGATGTAGAGGAACATAAGTCATATACTTCGAGCTGAATCAATATCGCACGATAAGGAATGAAAGAAGGGGAATTTCCTAACAATTTTGTAGCCTCTCGAAGATAAGTACAAATGTCTCCGTACCGATCCGCAAGACTCTACTAAACATACTTGTGACTCGTAGCACCTATGAACCTAGAGCTATTATACCAACTTGTCACGACCCAAAACTCCCTCCGAAGGAGTCATGATGGCACCTAGTCTCATAACTAGGTAAGCCTAACATTAACCGAGATAACATTTATATTTGCTAACTTTAATTTAAATAACTCTTAACAAATTACAATTCCCAAAACCGGTGGTACAAGTCACAAGCCTTTCTAAGAGTAGTTATACAAAATAAATACATCACTGCTCCGAAACAAAAGGAACAAATGGAAATAAGTACAAATGAAGGTGACTCCGAGGCCTGCGAACGCTGTAACAGGTTTACCTTGAGTCTCCACCGCAACGACCCACACAGATACTACCGATCAAATACCTGTTTTTGTACACAAAAATATACAGAAGTATAGCATGAGCACACCACGGTGGTGCCCAGTAAGTATCAAGACTAACCTCGGTGGGATAGTGACGAGGAATAGTTCAGACACCTACTGGTCAAATAAATTGAATAGGATTTGATAATAAACTATCAACCTAGAAATGACATAGTAATATCAACAACAGGGAAAGAACAAACTACAATAAGTATTAACAATAAAGAGAAGCACGGGTGGAAACGAAGATAACAAAATAAATTAACACCAACATAGCTGGAACATAGACAAGTAAAAATATACTCAAACAAGGAAGGCGATGTCATCTCAATAAATCATATCTTTTCTGATGCACAATTTCCAGCCATCTCAAACTCGATGTCTCATATTATAACCTCAATTACCAAACTTTTAGCACACCCGGCACCTTGTGAGCACATATTTCTATCTCACTTTACACAACAACGTTCTTATGTTACTTAGTTCATAGGGTCCATAACCAATACAATTAAGATGTTCAAAGAGTCTGATTTACATAACATAAGTGGAGTACAACTTCTAAACCAATTAGGAACTCAGCAAGAAAAGATGAAGTTATTTTTAGAAATCATTTAAATAAAGAAAGCACCATTTTCAATTAAAGTACAACATCGAATAAAATATTAACTTTAATAAGAAATTTAATAAAATATCTTAGTAGAAATTCCATTTTTAAGTAAAATACAACCTCAGACGGTTTAAGAAAATTTAATTGAGTAACTAAATGAATTGAAGATGAAACAGTTATTGAAATTTGAAGTATTGAAAAATATGTATATAAATACGGCAAAGTATTGAAAACACGATGAGGTTCCTTCACAAAATATCACATCGGTAAAGGATTCTGAACAGCTAAAACACTTGAATTGGTAACAACAAATAAACATAGCAAACAGAAAGTGCACGACATCACCCTTCGTGCTTTTACTCTCATTCTCACCATAAGAATCAATATTCAGTTTCATTCTTTCTTATTGCAGGCGTGCAACCCGCCCCCATCTCATATATCTTGTTGCAGACGTGCAACCTGCTCCCATTTCATATATTTTGTTCCTAGATACAAATCATCATAAATCATAAAAGAATCCTGGCAAGGGATGAAGAGTATAATAACAACATCCCGGCAATGGAGACAATATCATAAACAATAACATCATGGCAAGGGAACAATAGTATAACAACAATATCCCGGCAAGGGAAAACAATATCATAAACAATAACAGCCCCATTAAGAGAATCAACAAGTACATAATAAGGGTCATGGAAAAACCAAGAAGCACGATAACCTCAACAAAACAACAAGACATAATAAGCACGTGATAACTACACCGGTAACCACAATAATTGGACATGTAACATATTTGCACGAAGTCATAGAGGAACTCACAATCAAGAAGTATCAAAACAATAAGGAAGACAATCACTTCAATTAAGGCAATTAAGGGTCAATGTAACATGTAAGAATTAGAGGAAAGCTAAAAACGACATATGGAGCATATAGAGGCAATTTAAGCATTTAGGAAACCCAATCATAACGAATTATTTCCACATAAGGACATAAGAACCCTAGAGGCAAATTTCCCACAAATAAGTCCGAGCACACACTCGTCACCTCGCATGCATGAACTACAATTAGCATAGAAGACTCAATTCCTAAGGGAAAGTCCCCCACACAAGGTTAGGCAAGACACTTACCTCAAAGACGACAAACCGATACTCTAAAATGCACTTCTCGGGTGAAAAGACTTTCGAACGGCTCAAATCTAACCCAATTAACTTCAAAGCACAAATAAAATACATAATAAACTATTCCGGATCATAAAGTCTCAATCTTTAACAAAATCCAAAAATTGGTCCAAAAGTCGGCCCCCGGGCCCGCATGTCGGAACCCGACAAATTTTACAAAATCTGAATACCCATTCCAATATGAGTTCAACCATACAAAATTTATTAAATGTCGATACTATTTGGCCCATCAAATCATGATTTTTCATTTTAGGAATTTTCTTCAAAAAACAACATTTTCCTCAACCCAAATAACAAATTAAATGATAAAATGAAGACAAACTAGTGGAATATAATCAATTCTAGGTGAAAAACACTTACCCAATCATTTTTGCTTGAAAAACCCATAAGGAATCGCGCAAAACCGAGCTCTAGAACTCCAAAAATATTAAAAATGGCTAATCCTCAGAATAAAGTACTATTTATTCTGCCTAGGGATTTATACATCGCGATCGCGGAGATTGGGTCGCGATCGTGGAGGGGAGAATCAAAGCTCTCAAGAAATATCCTTCGCGATCATGAAAAAAGGGTCGCGAACGCGATGAACAAAGGCAGGAGCTTACACGAACGCGGGGTAATAGATGCGAACGCGAAGCAGAGAAAAATGAACCTTCACGATCGTGGGAGTTTCTATGCGAACGCAATGAAGGAAAAAAAGGCAACCATCAACCACACATCGTGAACGCGAAAGGTTGTTCGCGATCGCGAAGAAGGAACACCAGAAGTAGAATATAACAGTCCAAACAAAGGGGAAAATGACATGTAGCCCACCCGGAACACCCCTGAGGCCCCCGGGACCCCGTCTAACACATAAACAAGTTATATAACCTATCACGGACTCGCTCGAGGTCACAAATCACATCAAACACTGCCAAAAACAACGAATCACACCATGAATCGAACTTAGGAACTTTCCAATCTTTCAACTTCCAAAACTCATGCCGAAACCTATCAAATCAACCCGGAATGACGCCAAATTTTGCAGACAAGTCCAAAATTACTGTTCCAACTCTCGGAACTGCATTCCGACCATGATATAACAAAAGTCAACTATGGGTCAAACTTCACCATTTTCCAAATTTCAACTTTTCCAACTTTCGCCGAAATGCCTCAAATTACCCTACGGACCACCAAATCTGAATCCGGACATGCGCCTAAGTCCAAAATCACCATACGAAGCTTTTGAGATCACCCACGACCCATTTCAGGGCGGTTTACTAAAAAATCCAATTCCGATCAAATTTTCACCGTTTAAGCTTCCAAAACTAGTTTCCTTCTTCCAATTTGACTCTGAATCATCCGAAAGAAGAATCCAACCATGCACGCAAGTCGATACACATGATATGAAGCTGCTCGAGATCTCAAACTACCATGCCAGGCGCAATTGCTCAAGATGACTAGTCGGGTCATTACAGGTATGTGGTCGCATCCAAAACTCCGCAATCCGCGATACCCTAAACTTCAAAGCACTAAGGGTTGTTTAGCTTTCGCGACCGCAGTCACCTTTTCGTGGTCCACGGTTGTCCCTTCACGGTCACGTCCAAGTTTTCATGGTTAGCGCTTTTGAAGTTTAGAGAGTTTGTCATTTGCCTTTGCGACCGCATTTACTTTTATGCGGTCCGATTTGTCATTCACAAACATGTCCTATTTTTCGCGATCTACGTTTGATAAAGTTTAGAGAGTTAGTAGTCTGAGCCTGACCTTTTCACAGCCACGTTCACTTTTACGCAGTCCGCGATGGGCAGTTCGTGGCCGCACTCACTTTTGTATGGTCCGCGGTGCCCTGTTCTGAGGAGCAGTGTTTGCATTTCATATGTACTATTTTAACACATGCTTGAACCCCTATTCTAGCTATATTTCACTACTTGTATGTTGCAGACAATGGTACATTCCCGAGGTAGAGGTGATATGTCCAAAGGGAGGGAAGAACCCTCCTGAGGCAGGGGTAAAGGCAAGAGTAAGCTACCTCTAGCAGTGCAAAGGTCTATCAGCAAATTAAGAGCCTCCATTAAATCTGCAGATAAAGCCGCTGACCATTTTAAGATTAGTGATTATGTCCCATCTCGGGAAGCTTCTGAAGGAAACTCCGTGCCAACACATATCTCCACACAATTCATAGGGAGACTTCATTTTGTTGATGAAGCTACCTCCTCTTATGGGTCGTCTGGTAGCTTAGAGGGAGGTAGTGAGGCTTCGGCACCATCTTCCCCACCTGCTACAACATTGGTCTCAACAGCTGCCCTTATTAATATTGATGATGATGACGAGGTCCTGGATGATAGGAGAGGGGGTGATACCATTGTGGAGGGGTTGGGTAGGTCAAGAAATCCCGAGGTGTGGGCTGATAGATTCGTGAGCGAGAAAGCATATTTTAAATTCCGGAAATGGTGGCCCCAAAGGTCGCTCACCCTTTAGAGATAGTTCATACAGAGAGACCTCCTTCCCCACAATCCAAATGTCAAGAAATAGTTTGAGGAGAGAAAAGGGTGGAAGTACTTCCCCAGCAAAGTGGTGGATGCAAATGAGTACCTTGTCAAAAAGTTCTATGCAAATGTTTCCCACATCAAAAAGGGCACCACTGCGACAAAGGTTCGAAACTTGAAGATCCGATTTGATGGCCACACTTTGAAAAACTATAGCAGTTTTAAGGATGTGGAAGTCATGAAATACTCGGAGAAGCTGGCCCTAGATTATGTAGCCCGTCCATGGCTAGAAGAGATATTAGCCAATCCAGGAACGACACCGGCATAGCTCACAGCTAGAGTCCCAATAGCCAGAAACACCCTCAGCTTTGAAGCCAAAGGGTGGTCCGCATTTGTGTACAGCCCCGTGGACCCATGCCAGCATGATAATGTCCTCCCACTCTCCTGGGTGATCTTGATAGCTTCCATCATGGCGGGGTATCTGATCAATATGAGGAACCTCATGTCCTACCACATCTTCAAGGCAGTTGGAAAAGAAGAAAGATCCTATCCCTACCCCAACTTCATCACCATGTATCTCGAGGACCAAGGGGTTGAGAAGAGGCACTATGATACAAAGGTGAGGCCTAAAAAGACTTTCTTCTAGTATAGCCTCCAAGGACCGGACAAACCTAAAGCAAAGGGTAAAGCCACTACCTCCACTGGCCAGTGTGAAGAGCCAAGGGTAGTGACCACAGGGTCAAAGCCTTCCACAGCAGAGGGATCTTCAGCTACCATGCCTCCTCTTTCATCCAGGCCATCCATCACCGTGCCATTATCTGTTCCCTCATCTTCCACTTACCCATAGACTGCAATGCGGGTTTCTCAAAAATTATCCAACATCAACAACAGGATACAAGTAGCTACATCAAAGCTATCTGTCTTATCTAGTGTAGTAGCAACATAGTCAGCCTCAACATAGCTTAAGGTACCTCAATCAGTGTAGGATTCATTGAAGGAGCTTCTAGACAACCAAAAGAAGCTCCTAGACAACCAGAAGAAGATCTTGGAGACTTTGGATACATATGGAAAGGATATCAAGGATCTAGGAAAGAAAGTGAAGAAGATGAAGAAGACTTATGCCTCAAAGGAGTTAGTGGAGCTGCTAAAGAAGGAGGTAAAGCAGTTTACATAGGTTGGAGACATCCCACTGGACTTGCTCATGGAGGAGAAAGCCCCAGCAACACAGGCAGCAAAGCATGAGGCACCAGATGCAGCAGCTGGCCAGTCTGAGCAGCTGGCTGCCACTACACATATTGCTGAAGAGATGATCCAGATGCTCCGCAACCCCGTGGTCCCCTAGTCAGAGAATTTGGAGATCTAGTTAGAGGACCCAGAGGGAGCTGATGATCCTATGCATTTCGAGGACCCTACTCATGTGCTTGACCCAATGCAGACAGAGACCACATAGGGAGTTTTCTTTACTCTCTAATCTTTTCCCTGATCTTATTTTGATATTAGCATTGAGGACAATGATATCTTTTATTTAGAAGGGATGGGGGTGGGGATGGGGGGTAGGGTGGGGGTGTTCCATTTTGATTTGGTGATGATTTGATGACATTGGCATGTAATAACTATGATACTATTTTTTTTACCCTTATGATCGTTAATTTCACTTTTGGTATGCATATAACTTTACCATTTGATGTATATATCCACTTCCATTTGGTATATATTTATTTTAATCCATTATTATACATATTCATTTTACTTTCCGTAGTTACTTCATAACTTCTTACGTATTTCTCCTTAATAGGTTAGCTTTTTATTTCCTTTAGTAGCTTCTTTTTAAGTTTTTAGCTTCTTTTTACATTTTGCATGATCAATAAGCGTTTGATTTTATTAATACCACGATTCTTTCCAAAGGTGGATGTTGTGTGAACCGGGTGGCTCTTCCCAACGATGGATGGCGTGACAAATCTTAAGGGATTGAGTCGTTTTCTTTTTGCTTTGATATGTAATACTAATGAATAAAAGTGTCTCGGTCAGGCTTCACTTGGTACTAACATATTTACCTTTGACCTCATGGTTAGCGACAAGTTGATTGACAAAGAATAGCTCTAGTTGTGACCTTTAGACTCTTGTGTTGACTAAAATAATCATCGAGTGATTTCTTTGAGCCATTTGTGATGTTCAATCTTAATGAGGGTTGTTGTGGGCCCTCAACTCTGTTCTCTTTTACAATCCAACAGCTTGAGAGTTGAGGTATTGATTTGCAAATCCAAGTTCTGTGCCAATAAGTCTAGAACTTTCCCTGAATGTTTGTGTAGGCGAAATTCTAAGTGTAGCTCGACTTGAGAAATGATTGTAGGCTCTCCTTGATCTAATTTGAAACTTGAAAGCTTTCGTATCCTACCAATATGATATCCCTAGTCAACCCCTTTGAGCCGAAACCCTTTTTATTTCAATAACCACGTTACAAGCCTTTATCCGTTCTATGATGACCCTCTCTTGGCACCTGATATTTCCTTGGCATTCTTGATAGACAAGTAGCAAAAGAATAAATTTGGGGGGAGAGAAGAGGAATGTGAAAGTACTAAAAGGTACAAAAAACAAAAAGAAATGAAGAAAAGGGAAGAAAAAAGAAAAGGCAAAAAGAAATATATCAAAAAGAAAGTGAATAACATAGAAAAGTGAAGGGATTCAAAGAAAGCGATGATGAAAGGCATGAAATGATCACAAAAGGAGAAAAATGATTTTCATGAGCAAAAAAGAGTGACAATTTGTCTCTCTAGTTCTCCTAAGGAAGAAGAGAATGACTCAAAGAGTCAAGAGAGTATGAGCCGAAATGAGAAAATAGAGTGCTTAAGGAAAGATGAAACCATCATATGCTGATAAGTCTTACCTTGATCCAAAAACTTTTATTACATTCTCCCAAAAGCCCGAAATGATTTCGAGTTGAGTGAGCTTACATTAGTGGTGATTTATATAAAGGACAAACTTATGGTACTTAGAGCCAGACTTGTGGTATTCTATTGAGAGAAACGAGCGTACTTCTCCACAATCCTTGTTTTGAGTGTTATAATCTAAATTGAGATTTGCTTATGGAGAGTAGAAGAGGAGGAGTTTGGGTTCCACAATGACCTACATAATAGATTGAGCTTCCTTGGTGAAATTAAGTCAACTCTTGATGTTTTAGTGTCGAAAAAGAACTATGGTACTCAAAAAGGTTTTGTGTAGTTAATAATTCATTTGTGTTGAAGGTAATTGTTAGTCCCAATTAATGTATAATTGATTCACATTAGGGCAGCTGAAATATCCTTCTGTTGAGGTGAGAATTGCCTTATTTGCTTGAGGACAAGCAAATGCTTAAGTTTGGGGGAGTTGATAAGTAGGGATTTTAACCTATTATTTGCTCTCTTTTACTTGTGTTTTAGGCCAAAAATGCATAAAGGTATTCCCGGAAACTAATATAATATGCTTGCTTGCTGGGATTGTTTAAAATGATCCAAAGGAGCCACAATCAACTCATAAATGAGTCAAAAGTTGAACAAAAACCAAGATTGTGCCAACAGATGAGAAACGCGAATCGCTCCAAGATTGTGCGGCCGCAAAAGTATCAACGCAGTTGCGACCACTATTTCGAGGTTCGCAAAATGAAGAATCAGAGAGATTGATTTTTGGGCTATAACACGAATGCGGACCGTGTCAGAGAAGTGCGGCAGCAAAAGTACCTGTGTGACCGCGATTGGAATTCTGTAGACCGTGGTTGCTGAGTTTCAGAGAGTTCACATTTCAAGCTAAAACAAGAAGTGCGGCCCGCATTATAATTACGCGGCCATGAAAGTTATCTACGCGACCGCGATGAAAATTACGCAGTCTGCGAAACCATGCCCAACCCTGATCCAAAAGTTATAAATGCGGACCGCAATCAGAATTACGCGGCCGCGAAAACAAGAGTGTGGCCATGGTCAGAATTATGCGGTCGCGGAAAGTCTGCAGGGGTATTTTTATCTGAAAATTTTAGCTTAGTATAAATAAATCTTTTGGTCATTTTTAGGTTAAGTTATGTATTAGAGGAGCACCTGAGACGGCTGACTTTACTGCTTTTGGAAATTTTGTACTAGATTAATCTTTTAATCTAGTATTATGAATTTCATCTGCATTTTATCTTTAATTTCTATTATTTCCATGAGTAGCTAAACGCATAGCTAGGGTTGTGACCCAACCCTGGTATGGGTATTTGTTGGGTATTGAATTTTAGGGTTTGAATGTATATTGGTTAGTGATATTTAACCTAGTTCTTGCTAGAACTATAGAATTAGTGGTTACAAACACTGATTCATGCCTTTATGACTTAGTCTCTACTTGAGAAAGAGGGACTAAGTCTAGAAAATCTAGGTTAACAAGGAATTGGGGTGAATTCAAGAAATTGATAGCCCTAATTAAAGGGTTAAACTTAGAGATAGTAATACCCAACATGAGCTAAAATCACATGAATTGCATGAATACCCATTTGGGCTTGAGAAAGCCAAATTGGGCCAAATCACTCATACTACCGAGAGGCATAGTGTGAGTACCCGGGTGTGATAGCTATATTACGACCCCAACTAATCATGTGACTGCCCTAGATTCTTGCTACTCGTTAGATATCCACCTAGGTGGAAGTCACTACCCCAGTCCCTTTAAACCCTTGAAAATCAACAACAAAAACATTGTACTTAGATTCAATTATTGCAATCAATAGAATAGAGTTAGAAGTAGAAATCAAACCAAACATGTGTGGAAGTGTAATTAGATTCAAAACCCGCATCTAGACTTGGATATAAACCTAATTTCAATTATTAACTCCCTGTGGATTCGATCCCGACCTAGTTGGGTTAAAATTGCATCGTCTATCTTCTCTACTCAATAGTAGTGTAGGCTTGGACCCGATCAGCCTCGCATCAGCTCCGCTCAGCCTGAGATTTAGAGAATGCTTCCCGATGAAGTGTGTAGGCCTATGTAAAAAGGAAGGAAATTAGGCAAGAAGAAATAAATACAAACGTAATATCGATGAAGGGAGCTGAGGCTTACCCGGCTTAGAAGTCGTTGAGCCTCATCAAAGATACTCGATGCATCACTCAGGTCAGTAGCATCTTCAACTCCCGTAAGGCAACCACAGAAAATGTCCTCCCTTCATGGGCTCTTTCCACATCGGGGGTCTTAATGGCATGGGCTTCCAAAATCTGCCCCTCAAAAAATATAGGGAGGATCAGCGAATCGCCAATTTATATTGCCCCAAGCGAGTCACTTGGGGCGTTCTCTTCATTTTGAAGGGCCTCAGAGCCAGCCCCTTCAAGCACACCCGCCGATTGCTCATTTCGGCAAGTGGCATCTTTAGCCTCCAACCCTTACCGGTCCAGTGACCTTCGGGTCCTCGATGCTCCTCTTCGATAGGGCCACCATCTTGATGCCAACATCTTCATTTTCCTCTTCTTTGTCTCTTAATCGGTGAACTACATCCGCAGGTATGACGACAGTGTCTTTCTTCGACTTATGAGCCTTACTCCTCTTGGGCTTTGGAGTCTGGGAGGTCAAGCCCCTTTTTCTCTTCTTATCCCGCACCGGCTTAGGGGCCGGGGGTGCAACCTCCTCCTCCCAGACGGGGGCCTCATGGTAGTGTCTTTTCCAAGGCCTATATGAAAGGAGACAAGTAAGTATGAAAAGAAACATTTTAGCAAGAATTTCAAGTATGTAAAAAAGGGCTTACCATGATTTTTGGCCTCCCATCGGCCCTTTACCAAATCACGCTATGAGCTCTTAGCGTACGAGGAGGTCGAAGCCATTTTCCGAACCCAGATCTCAAGGTCAGGAATTGCACTAGGTATCTAAGAGACTGCTACATCATAGAAAGGAATGTCGATAAGAAGAAGCAAATAAAACAAAACAATAAATAGAAGCTAAAAGCAGGATTATACTTACAGTTCATGTTCCACTCCTCGGAAAATGGCATTTTCTATGTCAGGATTAGGTCGAGAGTCTTTACTCGAACGAACCTTCCCATCTACCCTCGATCCTTGTCCTCATCTATACTCAAGAACAATACCTTGCTGGCCCAACATTGGGGTTTTATTAACCCGCCTCGAAAGAGACGGGGGCTGTACAACCTGATACGGTGGTCGAGGGTGAAAGGTGCTCCTTCGACTTTGTTCGCGAAGAATCGGAGTGTAATGACATCCGCCAAAAAGAAGGATGGATTTGACCGAGGGTTATTTGATATTGGCAGCAAAAATTGATAACGATGGGATCGACGGGGCCCAGGGTGAAAGGGTAAGTGTAAACACTTATAAACCCTTCCACATGGGTAGTGATGTCTTCTTCGAGGGTCGGAATCACTACCTTTTTATCTTCCCAGTGAAAGTCTTTCTTTACCTATTCAATGTCACTCTCAGTTATCGAGCATATATATCTCGACATAGGCTTGCAACGACTAGGGACCAACGAAGTCTTCTCGACTTTGAAGTCCGAATCGAGGACGCTCCCCTCTCGGGAACACACTCCTTAGGGCGCGACTCTACCAGTGTTTTGTAGCCGGACGGCCGTGATAAAGAGGCTTTCTCCTTTTGACGAACAATTTTTGACATTTTCGCCATTTTTGTGTAATTTTAAAGAAAGAAGAAGAGGATAATGTTTGGTGTTTTGAGGAAGGGTTGATAACGAAGCCTGAAGATTGTGCAGAACGGAAAAGCTTAAAATATGTAAAATGCTTTGAAGATTAGAGTAGAGATCAAGAGTAAAGATTGGGCAAAAAGAAGGAAAGCATATTTATAAGATAAAGATGACGGTTCAGAACCAATAATGGCCGACAGCAACTGACAGGCATTTAATGCCTCGTTTTTGGAACCGATGGGACGTTTTAGTTACTTCTGTCACTTGTGTCATAAGGATGATGTCATGACAGGTCAAAGTATTGAGGGCTCAGTTCGTTTCTTCTCATTACACTCCAAGAAATGAGAGGACCATTTGTATACGGTAAAAACCGGGCCTACCCGATTTTACTATTTGATCGAGGCCAGGGAATTGCATCGAAAGCCAGCCTCGTAGTGGATTAGACCAGAGCACAAATATAAGGTATCGAGTTCGAGGATCGAGGTGCCTATCGAGATCGGGGCCAGCAACGATCGAGGTCAGATATGGCAGACTTCAAGCAATGCGCGATATCCATGATCGGTCGAAGATCACGACGAAAATCTCAGAACAAATCAAATCAAGGGCAGTTGTTTAGGCTAATCATGGGATTTACTTTCATAATTAGAATTGTACCATAAATAGGATTCCTATACTATATAAAGAGGGTTCTGATCGTTTTGTAAACACCTTATATTCATGCATATCAAAGCAATACAATACTCTCCAACTTATATTCTTGTTCATCAGATTGCTATATTTTTAACTATTCTTGCATCGATTAGTTCGAGAGTATTCAACTCGAGAGCTGAACTCCGCTCAAACACTGGTTTGCTTGATTTTATTATTAATTTCTGCTACTAATTTTCGTATTCATCAATTGATATTAGGTGAAATCACATGTCCTTAAAACCACATTATAAGTTTAATTGTTATCCAATTTTCTGGGTAAACACAATCGACCGAAATCGATTGGTTACTATTAAAAATAATATAATTTTTTTTTTGACATAGAACAAAATAAATATTTAAAATATTCTCAGCTATCGGTCGGTTATCTTTTTTATCATATAACTTATTTTACGAACTGACTGATTTGGGTCGATTATTAGATCAAACATGGTCAAAATTGTATAATCAAAATTCACAATCTAATTAATGAAATTAATTTCCTAAAGAAAAATATATCACTTTATTTTTTCAATATAAATAATTTATGCACTAAAGCAACCTTTTTATCTTTAAATAGTGCAAATAATATGCATGATTGTTTTGGAGATATAGACTCGCGTAGATATTTAGCTTCGATATTTACTTATAAGCTCAATGCCCCGAAACATCTAGTCACTTAAACTCAAAATTGATGCCATGACATAAAATAAATAAAGTGATTGAAAGCTCTATATTTTATAGTTTCTACTAGATATCTGGTTCATCAAAAGATCCACTCAATATAGTCACTTAAACTCAAGAATGATGCATGACCAAAATTAAATAAAGTATTTAAAAGCTCTATATGTCCTATATTCAACTAGAATTGATTTACCAATAGATCCACCAAGTTTTCGAGTGAACTACTGATCAAGTCATGAGAATAGGTCATGCACGCGGTGACAGGGTCATACAAAAATATAAATTTTTAGAAGTGAAAGAAAATGATACGCAATAACAGTTTATATAGTTAAAGTTGTAATAAATATGTACATGTATTGGAAACTTACAAACAAATGAAGTAAACCTTATATGTATAGACAAGTATAGATTATCAATTACATATCTATGAACAATTAAAATAATATCTTAACTAATTATAACTTAAAAAGCTTAGTTTTATTTTAGAGTCCACTAAGACACAAGAAGGAAGGTTGAATTGTGTCTTGCCTGATTTTTACAATTTAAAGAATTTGGTATTTTGAAATGAAATAAATAGACATACAAAAAAAGTGAAGTGCGAAAATTAAACAACACATCGAACTTTACACGGAAAACCTCCTTACTCAAGCAAGTAAAAATCATGATCTACTTCAGTAGAATTTGCCTCCAAAATTTTATCAACTTCAAAGGGCGATTTTAGGTTACAACTCTATAACCAAGAAAGCTAACTCTATTACCCTTCCTTTACAATCAACTCAATTGTAGCTACCCCTTCCCAAAGTAATTCTAGGAAGATAAAAAAAAATTCAAAGTTTCTGCGCAAATCTATGATTACACTTCTCAAAATCAAATAGGTTACAATCTAGAACAATTGACTCAATCTTAAACAACTAAAGAACTTCAACAACGTCGTCTTCAGGACCTAGTTCTTTAGTTGATTAGCTTATATTCTTGAAAGCACCTTCTTGCCGATTGCTATCCTCAAATGTAATAGGCTTGATCAGTGCAAATAACATTAGTTCTGAATGACAATAAAAGGTCTCTTTATATAGGTGTAAAGTTGGCCAATGCTCCTAAAAATAAAATATTTTTGTTAAGGAGAACCTCTCCAAATTTAATTTTGTTTCCTTAATTGTTTCCAACTCTTCAACCTTTTTTTCCATGCGAGTTTTTCCTTATTTATAGATACTATGTATGAACACGGATTGCTCCAGCTATGATCTTTCCTTGTTGCGCACAAACATATTTTTCTCTGAAATCTAACTTGTACATGAATTCGTATTTTTGGCGTCTGATCATGTCACGGCCCCAAAATCCCAACCAATCGGGATTGTGATGATGCCTAATACTATTTTCTAAGCAAGCCAATACACAACATAAAGATACGAAATATCTACAATTAAGGACTAACAACAAGTAATAAGAAAATTAAAAGCAACTCAGAAGTGTACATGATAACTCTAAAATTCATGCTAATGTTCAACCCTCCCAAGATGTGGAGTCACAAGTACATGAACTACTAGAGTTTACTAAATACATTATTTTGAAAGAAATACAATACTATCTAAAAAGTAAAAATAGTATAATATAAATAGGAAGATGACTCTGAGGCCTGCGAACGAAATGTAGCTCTACCTCGAATCATCTGACTAGTATCTGCTAAGCACCTCTTGGGACTCCACTGGTACTAACGTATGGATCTGTACAAAAGGTACAGAAGTGTAGTATGAATACAACCGACTCAATATACTCAGTAAGTGTCGAGCCTAACCCCAATTAGATAATTATGAGACTAAGACAAAACACCCACAATTAACCTATGCAGTTATATATAAGAAAATAACAAAATAACACGTAAAATATCACGTATAATAATGGGATAACAACACGTAAAATGTATAACAAGTACACAAGTAAATGGCGTAAAATGGAAAAGTAAAGTAAAGTGTCACTAAGTAAGACTCGGTTCTTAGTTTTGCAACAATTTTGAATAACCTTTCAAAAGTAAATAACGAATCCACAAAGCCAAATCCAAATTCCAAATATCAAAGTAAAGAGCAATGAAATCGACAAATGGCATGACATCATCATTCATACTTTTACTAGCATCCTCACATCATAATATAATAGCATGCATATAAACACTCTTTTTGAATATCCTCGCTTTCACTCAAGTACGGAAATACCTTTCGTGCAATCACTCTTCCTCGCTAGCACGGAAACAGCCTTCGTGCATTTCACTCTTTCTCACCAAGCATCACATACAACACAATACCAAGGAAAGTGGGTAGCATATTCAATATCAATGATAGTAATTGAACACAACTTGTCATATGAGAATATTCTAACAATTTAGTACCAACAACCAATCAACAATTTAATGATCTCAACACTCAATATCTCAATAATCTCAGCATAGGAAATAACATGAATACGAGAAACTAAATAATTATACAATCTATCTAAAGTATGAAAGACATAATAGATAAAGTAATATGGCACAAGTAAAGCTAATTCTACCTCATGCTTATCCCTTAGCCAACACATATACACTCGTCACCTTGCAACTAGACTCGATTATACCCTATTTTATTTAAATTAACCAAGGCACTTACCTCTTTTTGGAACACAATCAACAATCCAATACGTACTTTTCTCTGGAACAAGCCACTAATCACCCGAATCTAGCCAATTATTGTTCAAACAAATAAAAACAAGCTTTAGAAACTACCCCCATACGATAAAAGTCCAATATTTAACATGATTAAAAAGGCTAACAAAAAGTCAACCCACACCCACGTGGTCGAAATCCGAAAATAAGATTAAATCTTGATTACTCATTCACCCTCAAGCCCCGAATATGTGAGTTGTTTTGAAATCCGACCTCAATTTGATGTCTAAATATTAATTTAACAAAATTCCTAAGTTCTACCCAAAACCTCCAATTTTAAGTTTATGAAATCTTAGATTTTATGATGAAATTCACGAAAAAGTAATAGAAGTTGAATGAAAATAAGTTAAAGTTACTAACATATGAAGTTGGGAAGAAATTGCTCTTCAAAATCGCCTTTATGGAGTCTAGGTCTTAAAAATGATGTAAAATAAACTAAGTTCCGAAATCCTTAACTTTTACCCAACTGCAGATATTGCAATTGCAAAATCTTGTTTGAAATTGCGATGTTCGCAGAAGCGAACCACTATTTCCAAAAGCGAACCATGTCTGAATCCCCAAATGTCACAAATGCGACAACACCTTCGGCTTTGTGAAGCACCCATGCATCGCAAAAGCGGTCAAAGCTTCGCATTTGCGAAGTTATACAGCCCAACCCAATGTCGCAAATGTTACATATAGATCACAAATATGATTCTCTCCAGCTAGCAAAAGCGACCACTGCTTTGCAATTGAGAAACATGCTTGCCCCTGCCCAGCATTGCAAATGCAAGATTGACTTCGCAAAAACGGAGCTCGCATTTGGGAACAGGTCATCGCAAATGCGAGATCTGCAGGCCATAAACACCAGCTATTACTCGTTAAGCCAAAATTAGTCCGCAACCTATCCGGAACTTACCTGCGGGCTTCAATCCGATCATCCATAAAAGTGCAATAACATCATACAAACTCGCTCGCATCAATCATCAATATAACATCCAAATTTAAGTATTGATCCTTAAAACTCAAGACTTTTAAGTTCAAACTCACTTTGTCAAGTTTTCACGTAAAGCACCGAATGAACTCGAGTCACTCGGGACCCCAACAAAATATGTGTTCAAATCCAAAATCATCATACGAACCTACCAGAATCGTCAAATATCGATCCTAAGTTATTTACCAAAAATGTTGACCATAGTTAACTCTACTCATTTTGTAAGTCAAAAATTAAATTTTTTTTCGAAAGGTTACATTTAAACTTTCCGAAATTTAACCCGGACCATGCACGTAAGTCATAAATCATGAAATTGAGCTATGAAAGATCTCAAAATATAAAAAGGGTGCTAATACTCAAAACGACCTATCGGGTCATTATAGATCAGCATTCTGCCTAAGCCTGCTATGAACCTAGTTCTCTTGACATTTGTATATCAACTCTGCAGGCTAATTTAGTATCATAGTAATGAGATCTGATTTCTTAAACATAGTTGATCCTAATTTGTAATCATCAAAATATATTAGTGCTCATCTCAATTTATTT
This sequence comes from Nicotiana sylvestris, assembly GCF_000393655.2. NCBI lineage: Eukaryota > Viridiplantae > Streptophyta > Magnoliopsida > Solanales > Solanaceae > Nicotiana > Nicotiana sylvestris. Next base: position 92,204,318 of record NC_091061.1, read on the forward strand.
TTTTTTTGATGATGACAAACTCATGTGTAAATTACCCAACTAACAGAGTAACTTTTCTCCAGTCTTCGGCTTAGGAAAAAGTTTCACTGTCAGCACTCTTATTCAAATTTGTCCATGCTTGCAAAATTATTAGAGACTCGCCTTCCATTCATTGCAACTCTATTGATGACTATGTACAAAATATTTTAAATTCTGCAAATAGATAAACCACAAGATAACTATAGTTTCAGTACTAGTGCATAAAAACTAGGTTCGTTGATCAATAACTATGCACATTCTTATATTCTCCATTGTGACATCATTATAAAAAGTATCAGTATAGTCTAAAGTGAAGTGATAATATCAACCTCATGGTCACTCGGGCTACACTAATGTACACATAATCTCAAGAGCTTAAACATGTAATATAATAAAATTTTCCAGATTTAAAGAGACAAACTGAGCCGAAAACATAAAAATTATATTGGTTAAAATTTTTATACCACATTAAGCCAAAGAGCCCAAACCAAAAGACCATTGAAAAAATCCGTTAAACTACCAACAAGAATAAGAAGATAACAAAAATATCTATAATCTAGTTATGGAAAGAGCACGATTAGGGACTGACCAGGACTAGATTGGGACATCTAAGATGACTGAAGACTAGATTCTTTGCTGGAAGAAGATTGTCTGCGAGTAAGCTCTAGAAGCCTATCAAAGCAAGCAGCACTAGCCCGCTCTTGCTTAATCTCTTAATTGAGCCTCCAATTCTCCTCTTTCAAGGAAGCACTTTCATCCTTCAGCTTCTCCTTCTCCTTACTGGCACCAGCCAATTCCTCCAACAAGTTAGTAACTATGCTTTTGCTTTTTGTGCTCGGTAATCTCATAATGAAGTCGCATTCCCTTAGGTATCCTCATCAAATATGTCCTTTTTAATCTTTTTCTTAGTTCCTCTCATAGAGACCTTAAAATTTTCAAACACCCAAGTCAACAGTAACCCTTACGCCAGAGCATGTGTGCCTCTTTATTGATCAACTACCTTTGTCATGTGCTTGATAATCAGAGAGGGAAAATTGATCATCCTGTTTTGATCCACATCTCCATGAGTACCAGGTCTAAGTATGTGGGATCATACATCCTTTCTAATTGAGGCAACAAATATTTGTTCACAAACTCAAATAGAAACTTGTAAACTAGTTTCATCTCCGTTTTTTCAATCTTCCTTGAGGTCTGCTTCTCCCTCTCCTAGCTATGCTTGGAGGTCAAGTATGATGTTCTGAAGTAAAAAAGAAGTCTAAAACTTGTGCACGAACTTAATGACATAACCGGTAATTTTGAAATTTCTGCACTAGAAAATTCAGTAATTGCATAATCTTAGCTTTAGCATCCGAAACTCATCTAGAACCTCCCAGATAGAAACCATATCCACACTTCAATCATAAAACATACTACAAACCCTTTCTCATACTCAAAACAACGAAAAGATATCGTTTTGACCCGATGTTAGCTGTGGTCAAACTCTAAATTTTTGACTTAACTAGTCTCTCAACAAGTGACCCAAAACACACCCGAGCCCCTCGGGACTCTATCCAATCGTAATAAAAATTAAAAATACATTATTCATACTTATTCAAAGGCTCAAAACATCCATGGGAATATCATAACAAAGAATCAAAGCTCAACTGAATAAAATTTCTCTTATGTTGTTAAATCTTTATTCTTTCAAAAGAGTGTCTACATAACACTCACACAATTCAGATTACTTTCAAAATTTGCACATAAGTTCAATTCAACTATATAAGCCTATCAATGGTTTCAAAATCACACTAGGAGTCCAACAAAAACCAAAGTCAACTCCAGGTCAAACCTATGAACTCTCTAATTCTTAAAATTACCAACTTTCGACAAATAGAGCCAAAACCTTTCTAGGAACATCCAAATTCAAATCCAAACATATGCCTGAGTCCAAAATCACCATACAAACCTATTGAAATCCTCAAATCCTAATTCAGAGTTCGTTTACTCAAAAGCCAAACCTTTGCCAACTCTTCCAATTTAAGGCGTTCAAATTGAGAATCACTCTATCAAATCAATCCAGAACCTTGCAAATCAAAAGCAAGCAAATACACAAGTACATTATATGAATCTACTTAAGGTCTGAAGGTGTCGATTGGAATGCTAAAGCTCAAAATGACCGGTCAGGTGGTTTTATTCTCCCTCACTTAAACATACATTCATCCTTTAACGTGCCAAGAGTCGTTCCAAAGCTACCAAATCATTGTATAACTCATCATATACATACCCATGGGTGATATCTCGTCACCTCAGTCCACATAATCCCATTAACACAATCTTGACTGAAGATTCTTCCTTCAACCTTAGCTTAGAATCCTTAGAACCAAATTCCAATTTAAGGAACTCCCTTTAAGATTCAGTTCTTGTACATGTATAGTGTATCAATCTCCATAAGCTGCACCAAGCCATAAATATACTTCCAAGATATAATCACCTGATTTACCGCATAACACATATACTCATAGTAATACCTTCTGCCTACATTAGCTACTCATTACCAAACCTGGTACCAGTAACATACCTTTTATCAAATAAACCTTGTTCCAAACCTTTGAAACACTGCTAGTGATGAAAGAAGCGTGTAGAAACTCACAACGTCCCATCAAATCAACAAGTCATGGGATCCTCTCTCCCGACAAGAACCATTGCAAAATTCTAAGTTGATTAATGATATTCTTCTTCCAAACATACTTTATCCAAACCCGATTGCACTAATTCCAGGTCCAGTAACCCTATCTCACCTAGTACAAGCTGCTTGACCAATAGCCAACCTAAATGCCCCTAGAACCATATATGGCATTTCGTGCACCGAACAAGCAACAACTTGAATGTAACCAATAATGGAAAGAGAAGCACATAAGAGAACTGTCCAATAAGTTCAACAAATACCACCACAAAAGCACAATGCTATGAACCCATCAACAAGGGAGAAACAAAGCACACAAACGAGCAATCCAATCCAACATCATACCAACCCTCATGGGAATATCCATAAGCCATAATCCTCATACTCACCAAATACGTGTATATAAACAACAAGCTCGCAAAGTGAATAACATAACCATGGGGAGACAAATAACATAATGAGCTACGAAAGAGGCAAGCACTATTGTGGTACTATAAGCAAATAAACATCACAAGAGCCATATCACTCATATATCGCCACAAGGCCTAAACAAGACCACAACAGGCGTGTGAATAATTAAGTAGCCTCACAATCCATTATGGCATATGAGAGTAATATATGAAACAAATCAGGGAATGAATAACATCCATTTAGCCCGATGACACACCCATAGTAAATGCAATACAAAAGTAAGCAAATCCAATCCGGTGTAGAATACACATTCTCATTAGGCCTACCAATAGGCCCCCAAACTGATTCTGATCACAACATAAGCAAATCCAATCTGGTTTAGAATACACATTCTCATTAGGCCTACCAATAGGGCCCTAAACCGATTCCGATCACACCAAAATAGGTAAATAGACTTCCAAACATTTATAGTGACCCTATCCATAATACATACAATTAGTTGTCAAACCCTTAACACACTTTCACAATCCGCAACTAATGGAATAATCTGCCTTTGAACATCTCATATCTAAACCTCAAGAATATAGGAATCTACTTATTTTATCTCCAACTCTCCCACCTAAATGACATATATGTCGCTCATATAAAACTGTCTCTAAACCTCTAAATGAATATAACCCCGAGTCATTCCACTACCTACATGTATCAATAAGGTATAATACATTGATTTATCCAGTAAAGTTCCTTGCCCAAATCATCCTCGACGATACCCTTCTCAAACCATATCCAATCCACAAGCGTAACCACATCTAGGAACTATATGTTTGCCTGCCTACATTACCCAATCATCGATGGCAGACTTCCCTACTTGGCTTGAAGTCACAAACACATCATCTCATAATCCACAATATTCGTCCTTCTTAACTTCCATTGTCACGCATTGTTATCCAATTGAATCTCCTCATAAGCTCATGAAGCAATTGTAATTACGTCTTTCGAATCATCTGCCAAGTGCATACTCATCCTCGTGATAGTCGTTTGAACTTTATCAGGCAATCTAAACTCTATTAGTAGCACATGCATTCCAATGGATAGAAGGAAAACTCTTCATAGAAGCCTCATAAAATCATACAACCTCAAACCTTCTCGTAGGGGGATAACCCAACTAATTAAACCCCATGCCAAAATATTTATATGATTTTACCACGGTCACAACCATTATACAAAAAATTAATCTTTTCGAGTCTACAATCGTCATCAAAATACAAGAATCCACTTCATTCCACTAATGAACTACTAAAAGATCCACCAATATATCCACATATCAAGATTGTACAACACATCAAGACGATAATCAAACATCTATAGGCCTTCTGTCATAACCTAAATTCCACCATAGGGTTCGTGATGGATCCTATTCTCTAAGACTAGGTAAGCCTATCACATAACAATATCAATCAAAATATAACAACTTCAAATTTAATAAAAACTGCGAAATGCGATAATATAGACAAACACAGATACAATAATCAACTTTCTAAAACCTGATAGTACCGAGTCATAAGCTCTAGATAGAATACATACCATATCTTGAAGAGTACAATACTGTTTAAAATACATAAATGATAAAATTAAAGTAAGAGGTTGACACTGAGACATGCGAACGAAACAAAGGGATACATTAAAGTCTCCAAATAGCTTGAGCATGCCTCTCTACTTGTCTGCACGATCTGAAGTACTTGGATCTGCACAAAGAATGTGCAAAAGTGTAGAATGAGTACACCACATTCGGTACCCAGCATTGTATACGGTAAAAATCAGTGGTCCGATTTTATGATCATTAAGGTGCCTCGTAAAGACTGCCCTCAGAAGGCTCGAAGCTAAGCTCGGGGTTTCGACCCCATGGATTCTCAGTGATCGACCTCGAGGTAGTGTAAACAATGATGGGCCTCGAGGCAGTGTAAATTAGCGGCTACGGTGGATCGATGTGAGGTTCCCAAGGCACGTGACTAGAGCTGACAAAGTCTATTAGGCTAGTTCCGTCCCGTATCATGGCATTAAATGGCTTTACCATCCCCATATCTTTGTAATAATGCATTTGTACTACGTTGGGATTCCCTCTCATATGTAAAGGGGATCCTTGTCATTTTTGTAAAGTGGATCTGATACACAATACTCAATACAAGAACATTCTCTCTATTCTCTAACTTGGACTCACTATCTTGATACTTACATTTATTGCTTACATTTATTATATTCTATTTATTGCTCTTCCTTTATTGCTCATTATTGGTCATAAAGAGCCGCCATCGAATTTATCATTACTGTTAATCCTCCATCGACTGCCCTCAGCCGGGCACCCAACTCGACCTCGAGGCCCCGTATACCCAAGATCGAGGCCCCGATTTTCAGCCATTCAGTTTGATTATTATACTGTTTACAAGCTATTATCTTATTTATTATAATCTTTCACTTAGCATGTATTGCCTAACAACTAGCATAAAAATAGATCACATATTTTTAGAACCACAAAATCAAATCTAATTGTTATTACCATTTTTAAGGTAAACAGTTTGGCGCCCATCGTGGGGCTAAAAATAATTGTGATTGTTTTCTTGCTGGTTTACTACATAACGCAAGTTATCTTTCACGCTTTTTCTTGTCCAAGAATCTTTGATCTCAGGTCAAAGTGTCTAACTAAGTGAATGAATATGAAAACAATGGTCTTGAGGACCATGGAAAGAATGGTGTAGCTGCTCCAGGTATTGGCGCACCGCCATTAAACCCTGGGGACATGCTAGAGCCTATCCTCGTAGATGGGGTTTCACGCGATACCCAACACATCGATATAATCTCCCACACTAACAGGAGCGTATGCCAAGGAGACCAACAACAGGCTTAGAAAACCCCAGCTAGGGAAGAACAAGAGGTTAGCCTTCACATTATTTTTGAAATGTTACAGGAACAACAACTGGCAATTTCTCAGCTACAAAGCCACCAGAAAACTCCCAGCATGGTAGCACCAGAAATGGCTCCCCAAGCCGAGCATGCACTAGAAAGATCAAGAAACGATGGGTTGGCAGCCGACCCCACCATCATAAAGATGCTCGAGGACCTCACAAAGAGAATCGAGTCGAGCGATAAGAAGATAGAAGCCAACAACAAGAAGATAGAGACCTACAATTCTAGGGTCGATGAAATTCCGGGCGCACCCCCGATCGTGAGAGGTGTAGATTCAAAGAAGTTCGTACAAAAACCATTCCCACAGGAAGCGGCCCAAGACCCATTCAAAAGAAGTTCAGAATGCCCGACCTTCGAAGTACAACGGAACCTCGGACCCCAACGAGCATGTCACTGCTTACACTTGTGCAGTGAAGGGCAACGACCTAAATGACGACGAGATCTAATCCGTCCTACTAAAAACGTTCGGAGAGACGCTTTCGAAAGGGGCGATGATGTGGTATCACAACCTAGCTCCAAACTCGATAGATTCATTCGCCATGCTGGCAGATTCCTTCATAAAGGCACATGCTGGTGCCATCAAGGTAGCTACAAGGAAATCTGACGTCTTCAAAATCAAGCAAAGAGAGAATAAGATGTTGCGAGAGTTTGTATCTCGCTTTCAAATAGAACAAATGGAACTACCACCAGTCTCTAATGACTGGGAAGTGCAAGCCTTCACTCAAGGTTTGAACGAGCGAAGCTCGGTATCATCGAAGCAGTTGAAGCAGAACTTAGTCGATTATCCCATCTTTACTTGGTTGGACGTTCACAACCGATACAAATCAAAGATCAAGATCGAAGAGACCAACTAAGAGTCCCATCGGGCTCGGTATATCCCAGCAGACTTCCGACAAAGGAGCCAAAACCAAACAAAGAAAGATACCAACCATACACTGAAGATAGAAGAAATGCCACGAGGCACAATATACCCCGCAGTGACCAAAGGATGGATCGAGGCCAGAATCCTCGGGGACTCGTTAGCAGAGCCGAATTCGATAAGCACACAGGGCCGACGAAGGCACCCCGCTTGTCAGAATACAACTTCAACGTCGTCATTTCCGACATTGTATTCGCCATCAGTAAAATCAGAGATGCTAGGTGGCCAAGGTCTGTACAATCAGATCCTTCACAAAGGAACCATAACTTAGTGTGTGAATTTCACGGTACACACGGTCACAGGACCGAGGACTACCGACAACTCCAGGAAGAAGTAGCCCAACTACTCAGCAAAGGTCACCTCCGAGAATTCCTTACTGACCGAGCTAAAAATCAGCTCTGGGAAAGATAGGCGACCAATAAGAACGAAGCAGATGAGCCGCAACATGTTATCCACATGATCATGGGAGGGATCGACATCCCACAGGAACCCACTATCAGAAGAACAAAAATATACATCACCAGAGAAAAGCAAACTCGAGGTTACATACCCGAGGACGCTCTCACACTCAGTGACGAGGACATCGAGACCTTGTCTCAACCTCACACCGACGCACTGGTAATATCTTGTATTGTAAATACATTTGAAATTAAACGTGTACTTGTGGATCCAAGTAGCTCGACTAATATTATCAGGTCGAGGTGGTAGAGCAGCTCAGACTGCTTGACCAAATCGTGTCCGCCTCTCGAGTACTCAACGAGTTCAATATGGCGAACGAAACAACGAAAGGGGAAATTACCCTCCCGGTAAACGTGGCCGGCACTTATCCAAAATGCCAAATTCCATGTCATCGAAAGAGACATGAGGTACAACGCCTTGCTCAAAAGGCCATAGATACACTACATGAGAGCAGTACCATCAACACTTCACCAAATAATGAAGTTTCCGACAAAGGACGAAATAAAAACCATGTACGGGGAACAACATGCAGCGAGGGAGATGTTTGCGGTACACGATGTAGCACCGGCACCAACGCGTTCGACGTCGAAGAAACCACATGATAAACAAATAGTGAAATAGCAATGACAAGATACATTCTCGGCTAAACCCAAATAAAACAAGCAAAGGGCCGTGTTGTGTCCTCAGAACAAGCCACCGAAGCATATCGAGGCCCTAGGCGCCATCGGCACTAAGGTATAATCGTCTCTATTACATCCCGTAAGTTAAACACGCAGTAGAATTTTGTTATGTAAATAAATCTTGTAGACATAATTTATTTCCCTTGATCTAGTTTGGCCGCCTTAATTCTTTTCCATCAGTCTCTCTGATTCTATTGATAGCATAGCAGCAACGTTCATTTGAAATTCGCTTCAACATAATTTATGTTGGTCTCATATGAAGAGGTAAAGGGGAGATGCCGGTAATTTCTTGATAAGAAATAAGTATTTATTGAAGTTCCTTTTAGATAGTATAGTAACTTTATTTACATTTGCTTTTTCATTTTTAAGGGTTCACCCATTTTTGCAGTAAGTCCTTTACCTTAAAAAAAATTAAATAAAAATATTTTCGTATGCATGGAGTGTTACATCCCGTGAGTTTAATAATATTGGCACCATTATATATATATATATATATATATATGATATGGTATTTTGAGTGGACCAGTTTTGTAAAGAAAAAAAATAGTTTAAAAAAAATATAATTTTATATAGTTATTAATATTACTACTTTCGAATATGTTTTAAATTACACAAATAATATGAGAAAAGTTTATGAAATTTGCTTTATTGTAAAGATATGAATTATTATTTTTGACAAGAAAAGAAGGTTATCCTTTTCTTACCATTTTAAGAATTAAGTGTACAAAAATTTGTACTCTTTATATGAGATTAGAAAAAAAAATTAAAAGTTGAGAAAATATATGTATTTTTACATGGATATTTTAATGAAATAATAATGTATGAATTTATTTTACATGGTACCACATGACCGTAATAGTACGGTGTATGAAATGTATTAAAAATAAATAGGATTTTAAGTAATTTGAAATAATTTTTAATTACACAGATAATTGATTAATTATCGGGTAACCAAACATTACCTAATTAACTAATAAATTGAATAGGATTAAAATTGTCCCCCGCCCACGTTGCAGCATATATGGAATCCAAATTAAGACTAAAGTGACTAAGGTGTTATAAGACAAGGTGGCAAATTTGCAGGAGTGCGTCATGGCTTGTAGTTACCTTCTAGGATCTATCCTTTTTGTCTACTCAAATTACTTTGCTCTAGGCTACAGGAATCTATATTGAGTAATAAGGGAGTTCCTTGTGTTCTATGTAGTTCTCTTGGAATTTTTTTTAAACAGTTAAAATACCATTCTCTCTTAATTAAATTAATTTTTAACCTCCTCCACCTTTTAGTCTTGCAAGTTTCTTTAGATGCCATAGGATTCTGCGAAGAACTTAGCTTTCAATTGTGATACTTTTGTGAATAAAGTATGGCCTTGTCATTGGTAGAATCAATAAGGTTTTGAGAATGGTGTCTTATCTATCATTAATGTTCCAAAGAAGTGGAAATTTATGAGAAGGAGTTGTTGCAATGGCAAAACAACATAATGACCGTGGTTAAAGGCAGGAAGGTCTCCAACGTCTAGAGTTCCGCCTCTTTCATGTCGGAGAACCTTATAATGGACAATCAGATCTAATTTTCCTACTCCGATCTTGCTGTCATGTGTATTTTTCATAATTGACGGGTGTTAGATAGATTTTCAAGAGAATCGGTTCTACGCTGGGTTACGGTAACGATATTCCTGGAATTGTAGTTCGACTCCTTACATCTTCCAAGTTGTGTTATACTTCAAGATTTGAGTAGAGATGCTGCTGCCTCCCAACCAAATCGTCAAGCTATGTGCCAATGCTTCAAAGCTGCTACGCTAACTTTTCCTATAGACATTCAGAAAGTTCAGAGACTTCCTCAGCTTTGCAACTTCACTAGCACTATGCCCATTGATCCCAATGTTGATTGTTCCAAGTAAGCTTCAATTTTCTTACCATTTTACATGAGTATTACTTGTTTATCATGAATTATGTTTGTTCAGTCTCTCCAAGAATATCATCGGTTGTGTGTCAGACTCCTTCAAGATTAGTGTTATTTTTTTGGAAAATTTCACACGAGTGTAGCAATATTTTAGCCGAATTCGCGCAACATAGTGCATGACTCACATGTTGAATGAGTAGTGTGTCGAATGTTTGTCAAATGTCCAATTATATGTTAAAACCCTGGATTCATTACACGGTATAATTAGAGCGGGCAAATTATTTATCAATATATAGGGGGCAATATGAAGTTAAATATATCAATTATTAATTCTTTAAAGGGAGCACCTCTTGAGTATATATGTTCTTTATTTGATGTATTTCCTTGTATACTTAAATGGTTTGTTTCGTGTTGTTCCTTTTATTTGTTTGACCCTTTTTTGGTCATGGTACCAAGGTTTGAAAAAAATATAAAACCATCAAAAAGTAGAAGAAATACAATCCTGTGGTGCAATTGCGATGATGCCTTCTGATAGGAAATGTCATTTCCTTCTCCGGCAATTTGCCATTCTATTTTAAATAATAGACTGTCTATTGAATAACTACCTTTGTCTTCGGTAATAAAACTCTCTCCTTTGATGCATGGCGTATCTTCTCCAATCAATTTATTCTTGTAAAATGATCTTAATCAGAGGTAGAATGGTCTTTTGACGTTCAGAGAAGTTTTATTAACGTACTTCTCATGCATTGCATTCATTCGCATGTGCATTTACCCATGACTCAGACGGTATTATATACGCATATATATGTATATATATATATATATATATACGAAATATGGGAAAGATTATGACGTTATATACGCACCACCACCTGATCAGCTGGTATACGTTGATGATTTGCCCACAGTGGCCAAGATTATATGATGGGACGCCCTCAGAGGCGTGATGATGTCATGGCGTTATATACGCGTATATATAAGTATATATATGTATATAGTATATGAGAAATGTTATGGCGTTATATACGCACCACCACCTGATCAGCTGGTATACGATGATGATTTTGCCCACAATGACTGAGATGATATAATAGGATGCCCTCAGAGGCTTTATGATGTTATGTACATATAGACCTATGCATTACATGAAATTTATATCCATATGCATGATATTATAAATATTTCATGATTTACAGAGCTACTCAGATTTACAGGTTGACTCATTTACTCTATATTTCTTCTATGTCCTTAATTAATGTTGACTTACTGTTATGTTTCAGTTCTGCCTTACATACTCAGTACATTATTCGTACTGACGTCCTTTTGTTGGGGACGCTGCATTCATGCCTGCAGGTATAGATAATCAGATTGACGAACTCTCACAATAGACAAAGTATGTGTTGAGCGAAGGATCAGTAAGACTCCACCTTATTCGGAGTGCCGCCGAGTCTATGAGTCATCGTGTCAGAGTTTTTCTACAGACTAATGGGTAGGCCGGTACCCTATCCCATTTGGTGTTGAATAATCTTAGAGGATTTGTAGACAAATATTCATTTTGTACAGTATGTGAGAGGCCTTACCGGCCCATATGTATTCATGTTTTAAGAAAAATGGTTCAGCAAAACAGTGTTTTCACTTACAATTGTACATTACGAGTTGTGGTCATGTTGACCCATGATAGTTACAAAAGGAACGAATGAGTTACAGAGTGGTTCGCTCGGGCCACTACGGCACCGGGTGCCAGCCACGCCTCCCCGGGTTTGGGGCGTGACAGTCTCCCCTTTTTAGTTACATTTTACACTAACTTGTGTGCAGGTATTCGATCGAAATAGCCGAAGGGCTTTCCAACTTGATTGCCTTGGGTTCCAAAAGCATACGCTGCACTCTTTTTCTTTGACCGGGTTTTTATCCCAAAAAGGTTTTACCGACAAGGTTTTTAACGAGGCAACATCCATATGCTACCTATGGGAGACTCAACAAGTATACAAGGCTTCTCTTCAATCAACCTCGAATACTGGGGGGCATCCCCCCGGAAGGTCACCTCCTTGGAAAAGCCAAGATGTGCTAAATGGGGTCTTGATAGGAAAACAATGTACCGGGCCAAACGGTCGAATGAACCGTGTCCGTATAAAATAATCGAGCCCCGGACAGAAAAAACATGTATGCTTGTACCAAGTAATCAAAGAATATTTTCCCCTCCATCAAAGCATTTCACATTTCAAAGGAGTTTGGTATTTCTTACAAAAATGGCTCCAGAGCCAAAAACGTCTCGAACACTCGGGGACTGATGTCAAAACTCAAAGCCATATGACCCCCGGGTCGGAAGCTTCAAGCTCGCAAGCTGTCAATGAGGCACCGTCAAGTCTACAAAAGTGGCTCCAGAGCCAAGAAAACTTTCAATGTCTCGGGGACTGCCGAGGCCATAAGACCCCATACGGGCAACCCCGACCCCGTAAGACCTTTATAAGGCAACATCAAAAACTGTAAGACCTCAAGAAAGACATGAACCATACTTGTACCAAGTAACCAAAACTGTAAGACCTAAAGCAAGGCATGAACCATACTTGTACCAAGTAACCAAAATTGTAAGACCTCAAGCAAGGCATGAACCATACTTGTACCAAGTAACCAAAACTGTAAGACCTCAAAGGCATGTAAAAATTATAAGACCTTACAAAAAGGCATTATCCTGACCTTAAAGTCAAGGCTATATATTCGAATTTGTAAGACCCCTAAAAAGTCATACCCTCGATATAGACGCCGAAACTACTTCACTTGGGGACTGAAATGCTCCAGCCAAACACAATGACTACCGTCACAAGGCTGTACCGGCCAAACTAATGTGACTCGGGGACGCCCAACCGTCGCTGTAAAATCACAGGCCTTCAGTTACTTCGAAAGAACTTCAAAAAAAACCGGTTAACCAGGCTACCCTTAACAAAGGCAAAGAGCTTCAACCATGTTAGCTCCAAACTATAGGCTTCGAAACACTCAGCCACCGAGCAAAACCTCCATATGTGCTCGTTCATCGCCACACAGTGACTCACAATTAGGGGTTTTATCGAACCGTCGAAGAGTCAGGAAAACACAATTTCAAAAAGTCCTTAACGAGGGAAAAATAAAAGCCTATATTAGAGGACGCATCAACCTAACGCGCAAGAGCCACTATCGCCAGCCCATACAAAAGGTCGTACCGACCCAATACATAAGAGCCACTGTCGCAAACCCATATAAAAGGTCGTACCGGCCCGATGCGTAAGAGCCACTGCCGCCAGCCTATATAAAAGGCCGCACCGACCTAATGCGTAAGAGCCACTACCGCCAGGCCATATAAAGGGTCGCACCGACCTAACGCGTAAGAGCCTAAGGCCCAGCGTTAAATTCAAAAAACTTAAGGGTTAATGAGCTCGAGTCGAGACCCGATTCGGAGACTGAACCCGAATCGGTTAACTGAATATGCCTAAGAGAAAAATCATAAGAGCTTAAACGTCGGTTTATACTAAAAGGTCGTACCAACCAAATGCGTAAGAGCCTACGGGCTAGCCCAACGAGCCTTAGGGCCGCACTATAAACCTAAGGGTTCTTATAACTCAAAGATCAATTCGTCTAACGAATGGCTAACAAACATAAAAGCAAAGGGGAGTGCATAAAAAATGAAACCGCAAGGCTTCCTTTTATATACATATATGTAAAAAAATACAAAGCTCCATGTTCTTTAAAAGCACTACACACAAAGTCAGGAAAGAAAAGCCTAATCTACATTCCCCTCGGGGACTACGGCCCATCGGCCTCTTTCTCACTATATTCAACATCGGACAGAAAGAACTTAGCGTCATATTCGTCCGCCTTCGCCTTCTTTATCTCTTCCGAGAGATCGAAGCCCCTGACATGGATCTCCTCAAGGGTTTCCCTCCGAGATTTACACCTAACATACTCTTTGCTCCTACTCTCCCGGTCGAGATCCTTCCTCAGCTCAGCACGAGCGTCGGCAGCATCCTTCAAATAGACGGCCACTTTCTTATCAGCCTTAGTTCGGATCGCTTCGGCTTCAGCCCAGGCGTCCACAACTTCGGCCTTCATCTTCAGAAGCTCAGACTCGAGCCTTGTAATCATGTCCGATCGAACCAAGCTATTCTTATGAGCATTGCGGAGTTGTATTTCGAGGGTGGAAGCCTTGGCCAAAGCATCCTTATTAACCGCAACCTAGGTGTCCACCTGAGCCTTTAGCTCATCACGCTCACACTTGGCTTGACCAACTTCGCTGCAAAGGCGTTCCAGGTCCTTCGTCTTTTTCTACAACTGAAATAAATGAAACATTAGCCTTAGAAGATAGAAGAAGAAACACACACTCCCTTGAAACAAAAGTTACCTACTCCTCGAGGTATATTTCGTAGTTCAGACTTCGACTCGCCTCATTCTGTACGTGTGCCAACTCGTCTTCCCTTTCATTGCAAAGAAGCCTAAGGGATTTCTCCCTGTTTATGGCTTTTCGTAGCCTAGTCTCGCGATGAAGCAGCTCGGACTTGAGCTTGTTAAGTGCCTATGAAGGAGAAACTCGATAAGAGACTAAAAATTGCAAAAATTATAAACCAATACAATCAGCCAAAACTCACCATAGAGTAGAGCCGCTGAGCTTCCTCAAAAGTCGAGCGCACGTCCACTAGTCCAGCTCCATCAACCCTAGTAGAACCGCTCCCGATTGGGATACGACTGCTCGATATATACAGCCTCTAGCTTCGAACATCCCTCGAAGTGCTTTCGACGGGAGAAGAAGTCGGCAGCATAGAACCCTCATTCCTAGAGGTACCCTCGATGAGAAAAGAAGACGACAGCGGAGGAGGGAACATTTTTCTAAAACTAGAGATCTCGGGCACTGCAGGCTTAGCTGATACATCCTCTCTGAGCTTCCGGGGAGGACTCATCTTGCTATAATAACCATCCCCCTGCGAAGGCCCTTTCTGCTTATTATTATTATTCCTCGGCCCCAAAACTGACGATCCTTCTCCTTCTCCGAGAGGGAACGATCTCGCCTTGAAAAACTCCCCAATGCCTATGATGACGAAGTTAGTACGCATAAAAAGAAAGTGCCTTTCAAAGATGGAGCAAATCACATAGCACGTACCGTGGTGTTTGTCTCCCATCTACCCTTGGACAAGGCTCGCCACTTACGTTCATCGTAAGTCGAGTGGGTCGCCAACTTCCAAGCCTAATCCGTCAGGTCGGGGACCTCGTATGGCATCCAAGGAATTGTTGCGGAAAGGGAAAGAAAGGCGCATTTACGGAGCTCGCCTCTCCTATAAGCAAAACAATTAAGGCACAAGTGTACCACTTACGTGTAAAATTCCATTCCTAAGGAAATGGCAGAAACTCTGCAGGGATAATATCAACGGTCCGTAATCAGATGAATCAACTCATCCATCTCCGATCCCTATTTTCTTCATCATTGGCAATGAAGGGCATACTGGATCGGCATCGTAGGGTTAGCAGGCCTAAGTGGTGAAAAGGTCGGTACAGCTTGATGAGATGACTAAGGGTGAACTCAAGCCCTGCTTCTTCCACAAAAAACCTCTTCATCAATACTATTCTCCAAAATGACAGATGAACTTGTGCCAAGGTAACCTGGTACCTTTGATAGAAGTCAAGCACGACCCTATAAAGGGTGCCCAACGTAAAGGGGTACGTGTATACGTTCAAAAACCCCTCGGCATGATCCATGATGCTCTCGTTCGGGGAAGGTACTCATAGTACTACCTTTTCCCCATACACAATCTTTCCTTATTGACCCGTGGTGCCCCTCTCCTATTAAAGAAATAAACTTCGAGGCATACTCCC